>NW_025335761.1:23043711-23058608 GCF_004798865.1 Varanus komodoensis | reverse complement strand
GAACAGATAATTAATGTGAGGTCTGCTATGAATGAGAGAAGAATGTGGGTGGGAAAAGAAACAGGCAATGTGAACAAAGTGACAATGGAAGAGACTTACACAAAGCTTTAACTTAATACTTGCTTAGGCACAGTTACTTTGGCAACAGTAGGTCACAACAAACTGTTTAGCTCAACTTCCAAATCCATGAACAACAGTGTGTCAGATTTATGGTTTCTGGTGCATACCATCTATTATTTGGGTCTCTAATGCAGTGGCCATGGGCACCAGCGTGCCCACAAATATCTCTATCAGTGCCAAACATGCCCCATGCCTCATCTTACCTTTATTTTTTTTTAAATTGGGAAGCAGGATTCTGCAAATTGATGGACTGCCCTCTAAGCACCTTCCATATTTGAATTAAAATGGATAGTTTTGTATTTTGGAGTTAGAACCCATTTCTGCATTACACTTTGGTTCAAGGGAAAGTTACTTTTCTTTTAGTTTCATCAATTTGTCTTCTGGGAAATGATCGGTTTGTGCTTGGTCATATCCACCATCACAACTGTTTTTAAAAGTAAAGAATTTGTTCCACGTCTGCATACAAACCAAATAAGAAGTTTGGAAACCCCCAATTTCTTAAACAGGGAAATTCCAAGCTATGTGAATCCAGCTTTAGTGGATATGTGCTCTGTGTGTGTGGAGAAGGGGTACAGATCTTAGCACAGACCTATGCAAACACCAAGATTTATAGCATGATTCTGAATATGTTCATACTGTGTAACATTTGGAGTAATAAATTAAACATTCTCATATTGTTTCACACAGGTGATCAGACTAGAATTTAGTTCCTTATTTAAAACTGTATTATTCTTACCAGTGCTTTTAATTCATTCTAACCAGAGTAACATGTCACATGAAACTTCCCTCGTGAATACGCAATCTATAAAGACCTTCACAAATTCATGGACTAGAGGATTATACTCTTTCACATTAAAATGTCTATTTTGTCTGATGATTATACTGACAGTTCAATCCTAACTATGTCTTCTCAGAAGTAACTTGCAGCAAGTTCATTTAGTCTTATTGTTAGGTATAGCATTGTGAGCATTTGGGGAAAGAATACAATGATTGCAAAGAGGCAGCACAGTTTTCTCAAGCACAAGTTCTGGTAATTAGCTTAATCTCCTTCTTGAGTTGAATTTACAAGGGAGGCATCCCCAATTTATTACATCATTAGCTTGCTCTTTCTAAGTTACTTGCCCTAAACTACAAGCCTGTCTTTACATGACAGTTTCCTCAGAGGAAATACTGAGGTTCAAACTTTATAGGCTCTTTTATTTATTTATTTATTTATTTACATAATTTAGGACATTTTTGTTTTTACTATTATGCAGATCCAGAAGAATATTGAGGACATCCCTTTGCCAATTATAGAATGCATCATAGGCTCTGTAGTTGTGGCCCACCTGTACAGTTGGAACCATAGTGATATCAATAAGCACTTCACACACATTCTGCTTTTGGTAGAAGAATTGAACGACTGTGTTCACATCATATGACAAACAACCCTGTGGGGTTGCTATGGTCAAGTGTTTTTACCGTGATCTACCCAACAGATGATCCAGTGGTTTCTACATTGTCATGGCTTTATTCTCCAAACTCAGTCCTCCCACTGTGAGCACATATCCCATAAGGCACTGTGCCTGAATTTAATCCCAAGCTGCATCAATTCCAGCCTGCATTGCTTGTCTCTTTATCATTGGACTTAATGTGTGTTATTGGCAGAGAAGAATAGAAGAGTCTGGATAGCTGGAGAGGCTCCTAGAAGTTGGTGCTTTTTCATGGGGCTTCTGTAGTAGCTGTATACCAGGATCTGGGTTTCAACAGCACAAAAAACCATGGTGGTATGGAGAAACCATAGAACAAATTGGCTGGGTTCATATGTCACAGCAAATGACTCTGCATGGCTTCCAAACTTACCAGTCAGACAACCGCAATAATGTGGTCTCCACACTCTCCCCTCTGCCTTCCTTCTCTCACCATGCATCCTGGCAGCCTCCTCCTCATTAGTCTACTTAGGTTTTGGGGTAGGTTCTCCCTCCTGAGTATATCTTCATCTCTGTCCTAGCTATTCCAGCCACCAAAGAGATGCTTACGTATTTAATCATAATAAACACTGGTGCAAGCACCTGCTTTCTCTGTTTCCCAAAGTAAATAGGGAGATGGGTACATTGCTTGGCCAATAGGAATAAAGTAGATGATGATGCATGAATTGCAAAGAAGCTGAGGATAGCAGAGAGCAGATGGCTAAACAGTTACTTCTGTTGCCACTCTTCTACAGGACTCTATGATGTTTCCAAACCAACAATGGTCTGGAATGTCCAGAGAAGCATGGTGATGCATAGAAACCTTAGAAGAGAAAATTGATTTTCTCCATGGTTTGAGAAAAATAAAGGTACCATGTAGAATCACCACAAGTGGCTCTAGATGCCATATCAGACCAACTGGGGTAAGAAATCACCACTATTTCTTGTGATATGTGAACCTGGCCACTGTTGTTTCTTATCATGGCTTTTAAAGACCAAACTTACCATTGTGAAATACCAAGACAGGGTTCAGACATGACTGACCAACAATGATAAAAAAAACCCACCCTGGCCTGTTACATTGTCTGAAACCAGTCAATGTGTTTATACTGTGAACATTTTAGTGCCTGAAATTCAGCAACTCCTGCAAATCATTAACAGAAGTAGGAATATCAGCAGGTTTGACACTGTACTTACAAGTGGGGGTCTGAATGCTCATCTGCTTCCTTACCAGAGATGACACTGTGCCAGGTACACTACTCAGTTGTGTACATGTGTATAAAAGAGAAAGACAAAGTAAGGAACATATAAAAATAAGGACTATAACACATAAATATATCCTTTAAAGACACACTTGTTTTAGTAGAAAGTAAGAAATATAGAACACAGGACCTCGGTGAAGTATGTTCTAAGAAAGATACAGCACACAATCAATTTCAGATTCCAGTGCTAAATGATAGTACATGTCTTTGTTTAAAATGTAGAGCAGTTTCTAAAGGCTATTTCAGAAAGAAGGCAGGTAAGGAGAGAGGGAGCTGGTTTGTTTTACTGATGTATTTTCAATCTTTATTGAGAGGTGAATCAGACGACCTTCCCTTAGTAGTGTATACTCAACACTGCAGCTCATGAAAAGTGTGGTATTTCTAGAACTGCTGTAGAAAATTCAGATTGGGAAACTGATATGGCTTTTCTTTACCTTCAAGGTCTCAACTGAGAAGGAGACACATATGCTTTCATTAACAATTGCAGTATCCTTCAGATATAAAATGCAAAGTAGATGTGTGGGAACTGTTTTTCTATGAGGCATACCATGCACCTGGGAGCAACATCTTAATGATGAAAACACAGGGGAGAGCCTGATACAGTGTCTCTTTCCTTCAAAATCAGCTCCCATGTGACAGCTACCATTTCTGAAGGGAACCTGTGTTTTTCATCTGAAAGTGTTATAATTAAGGTTTTCTGGAACTAAAACAGGAATAACCAATGCAGGTGCAAGAAAGCAATTAGAAACTATTCAAAATAAACACATCGGTATATCAAATATTGTGAGTCTCATAAACAGAGGTCATAAGTTAATGCTATAAGCACATATTAGTTTGTCATGCTGATAAAACTGAATTTGGCAGAAAGTTGAGTACGAACAAGTTCACCTCAATCTTAACAGAAGATGAGATATGGGCTTGTGTTCAGGAACATATTCTTTTTAAAGGAAATATGTCAGAATGGTAGACCTAAAGATCACTGTCCTCTAGCTCCAGAAAAGCCTAAACATCTTTAGGATCATGAAGCTAACCCTACAATTGCTAATTATGAGTGCTTAAGATCCTAAGACTGTTGTTAAATCAATCAATGAATTACCTGGTTTTGTCCTCTTGTGCCTTCTGATCACCTACAACCTGCTGATTTAACTATGAGTAACAAAAATAAACTTCAAAATAATAAGATGATATCCCTGGGATTCTAAATGGCAGCACTAAAATGCCAAAGCCAGAATCACAGTCTTCCATTCATTCACCCTGCATGACAGAAACCAGGTTCACATGAACACTACAGGCCCACCATGGCTTATTTAAGCCTTTGTAGGTTGCAAGGTGTGCCAGTGGCCATCTTGAATATTCAACACCTGGTGGATGGTTGCCATGGTTTATTGTGTCATCTAAATGCAGACAGAGGGGCTTGTTTAAGGGTCAAATAAAAGACATTCTGTGTGAACCAAACAATTATATTGGTCATTCCTGCTATAACTCCTGTCCTATAATATTCAGTTAAAAGATATTCATGGTAGACATAAGTTTTCCATTCACTATTCAATACACTGTAAGCATATACCCTGTGGTACAAGTATTGCTCATTGCAAGTTTTCAAAGTCATTTACTAGTATTTTTACAACAGCTTATGTCATTTAGAGCAAGACAACTGCCTGATCTATTAAAATAAAATAGTAAAGATGTACATGCTTTGAAATCACAGAACTTTAAAGTATCAGCTTTATTTTATTTCTGTGTGCAGAGAAAAATAAATTTTGACATTTCCTGTTTTTAGCACTTCAAAATGTATCAAAAAGGAACAGCTTGTTCAATAAAGAAAAAAATTATGTAATGTTGGAAACTTTTAGAAAGGAAATGTTGAACAGATGGAAATCCAGCCTACATTGTTGCCAATTTCTGCATTTTTAATAAGATTTTAATATCCTGGTATATATTTAAAGGGCCCTGATTAATTTCAGAGTTATTTTCATATAACAAAGTTTTCCTGCATCCAGTCATAATACTCAGCCTCCATTTAATGTGACTGCCTATAAACTTCCCAGGTCGAAAGATTGTGGGCATCCAATTAAGGGCAGGAGGGGCCAGAGACAAGGACTACTTTCAGGCTTCTCCCTGCCTGTTAAAGACATAGCCAACTGCATCCAGCTACATGTTTTGCCCCTGCTAATAAGGAACAGAACATGAGACACTGCTGAGATTCCTCAGATCACAGAAAGGCCTCACTGCTCCTCTTCTCATCCATGCCTAGCACCGGCTCCAAAGTCACACTTGCAACTTTGGAGCCAAAGGCAGTGAGGAAAGAACTGGATGTGAGGTAGAAAGAGGATGCTCTGTGGTTGAAATCTCTGACCTTGGCATATATTTCCAAGGTTGGAGCTAGGACCCTGCCCCTATAGACATCTGACAGTGTTTAGCTGGTATAGGGTGGTGCCCTTAGGTATTCTGCTGTTGCCATTTGCTACTACTGTTTATTTACCTATATACATTTGATATCACAAGATCTCTAAGGAGTTTACATTAAGAATACATAAAGGATAATTTAAAATCAAATAAAATAATATTAAATAATAAACACATTAGGTACAATACAGAAAAAGTAAAAAAAGAACAGTATAATTATACTTCAGGGAAGCCTGAAGTATTATTTATTTATTTGTTTGTTTGTTTGTTTGTTTATTTATTATTTAAAACATTTATATCCCTTCCTTTCCGACGAACAGCTCAGGACGGCTTACAATGATTTAAAATAAAATATAATATTACAATAATACAGTAATTAAAATGGCACTTACTAAATCAACATAAAACAACACTGGGATTCAAAGGTTGCATTTGCAGAAGATTACATGTGCAATGACTCTTTTCCCTTTGTCCTACCTTGCAGCCCCCTGTATGACAGAGAAACCTAAATGGATTGTCAGAGAACTCTCCTGAACAGCATAGGCTAAGTTATGTGTGTGGCAGGGAATGTGGTGAGATAACATTCACTACATTTAGGGATGGATCAAAGCTGTGTTAGGAACATCATCTGGTTAATGTTTCCTGTATTCAAGAAGTAGTGAAACCCCTATACTGTGTATGCAATCTAAGCTGAAGTCAAGCAAATACATCTGTGGAAAAGGCCAGCATTTTATTCATTTTCATTTCCATAAAAATAAATTAATAATAATAAATAATGGGAAACAAAAGGTGCACCTAACAGAAGTGCAGCTTAGTTAAAATGGGCAGCAATCACGCTGAATGTTTGGTCTTTCAAGCTGTGATTTTAAAAAGTAGAAAGCAGCTAACAGCAGAAAATTGAACATGGGAAGTCTAGGTGAAGCCACTTGAAGAAAACTACCTGGAACAGAAATATTTACCGAACAAACAGGATTTGCCTGCAGAACCCCCCCACCAAGGTTTATGATCTAATCTCTAGCATGTCATTAGCATAAAGCTTGAAAACAGATGTAAAATCATCTCCACTGCCAGGGGCAATAATTAACCTACATTCTGATTCACTGGAAGCTAGTGAAGTTGTAGGGAGGCCCTCCAATCAGATTGGCTGCAAAGTTGAGCAATGCCTGCTAGAGAGATATAAGGAAGCAGGCTTGTGAGGGAGCCAGCTTTCCAAGTGCAAGGAGCCCCAGCAATAAAGTATCAGCACACATTCAAATTGCTCCTGCTAACCTTGCAGTTCGAAAGCATGCAAATGCAAGTAGATAAAAAGGTACCACTTCAGTGTTTAGTCATGCCGGTCACATGACCACGGAGACTGTCTGCGGACAAATGCTGGTTCCTTCGGCTAGGAAACGGAGATGAGCACTGCCCCCTAGAGTCAGGCATGACTGGACTTAATGTCAAGGGAAAACCTTTACCTTTACCTTTTACACATTCAAATTAAGCAACCATGTAAATTAAGGAATAGGGCAAGTAAGCCAATGTAGAGCAGCTCTTTTTTCCCTTCACATAGTAGGTAACAGTAAAGCATAAGTTAATAACTAAAGTAGAGTGTCTACTTTCTTGTAAAAACTTAGTTTTCCAATAATACCAATTAAACAATAACAAAAATTATGCAGTCATGAAGTAGAGGTACAGTAGAGGTATGGAGGCTACCTAGTCTATTGCAGTGAGCACTACATATATGACTATTTGCCAGTAGGACAGACATTGAGAGTGTGTATTTGGTGTAATGAGTTCCTGGCTCTCAAGTTTGTTTCCTCAAAGCTAAGACTGCTGACCTGGAGAAGCAAAGAGAGACAGAGAGACTGGCAGGTGACTCTTTGAGGACTAACAGCAGAGTTAAAATTCTTGAGTGACAACTCCTATGTTTCAATGAAAAATGGGGGTCTCTCAAGGAAAAAGTGCATTATTTGAAGGAAGAGAGAAATTATAAAAGGAAGTACTTCTTCACAGTGCACAACTAAACTATGGAATTCACTTCCACATGATATAGTAATGGTTTTTGAGGGGATTGGACACAGTTCCACTTTGGGCCTAAAACACCAAACTATTTCAAAACATTCGATGTTAATCTTACTCTACATTGGTCTTTTCAAATTAATCAAGCCTGGAACTAAGTGTCCTAACTTGTCAAAGTATTTTTACCATCCTCCCCCCCTGCAATAAAGTCGATGCATTTCTAAAAGCAACACCAATGAAAGCCAAAAGCTGGTATCTGTTTCTCAGATTTTGGTATTTCATTAACATTAAATTTGTCTGTAGATAGCTGTCTGTCATATATATGGGAGTCAAACACTTCAATTTAAGCTGCTTGCCTTTAGAACTCCTTTGCTATGCAAGACAGATTGTAAAAAAACTCACAAAGGATGTTCAACATTTGATAAGAGACAATGATTTCCCTATGCATTTTATCAAAATAAATGCCAGAATTGCAAGCTGTGCAACATGTAACTTTATGTAATTAATTTTATGGAATTTGTTGCCACAAGTTATATGATACCACTAACTTAAATAGTATTTTCTAAAAAGGGGGAGCAAAGATGAATCTATAAAGAATAGATCTATTAATGCATTCTCTGGGTTCAGAGGCAGCATTATACCAAATACCAGTTTATCAAGCCTTATTCTTTTCCCAAAGGCAACAGGCCATCAGTGATAGTGCTGAGCTACATAGATCTTACACTAGCATGCAATTCTTCTACTGAAAATGAAAATTACTCACCCACATGTTAAAGATATTTAAGAGAGTAAACCTTCACTACATGGGTTCAGTGCATACATTTCCTTCTCTCATCCAGATTAAAAAAAAACACACACAGCAAAAATAATAACCCAGTTTGCACAATCAAATGCTGCCCACTGTAGACTGTTTAAGTCATGGTGAGCTGTAATGAAGAAAGAAGGCCATTTGGAATATTTGAGCTACAACATCAACTAGCAACAGATTGTGGGTTATGTGAGGGTTCTTTAACCCCAGATAAAGAAAACACAACAAGCAGCTGAATATTCAAAAAACACATGGCACATACCAGTACCCCTCTGAGTTCACTATGATGTAACAAGCCACAGTGAACAGTGATCATGTAAACCAGTTTGGTATTTTTCTCGGTCGCAACCAACACAATTTTTTTTTATCAATTTGATCCTGAAAAGGCCAAATGAAAGTAATCTGCAAGAGCCACTCAGGATTTAGCTGGAAGATACCTAATGGAAGAGCACATGTGAAGTATGTCTGAGATCTTGTTGAAAGCTTTAAAGAGCTATTTCAGACTATTGGAATTGACTGAGGATATAACTCATGGAATTATTTTTTCGATTTTTGGTTGCTTTGTTTTGGTTGAGCAAGATCCATGTGCTTCCAATAAGGCTGCATGCAGAAGTCTTATAAAGTATTCAAAGCCAGATTTTTAGAATAATATCAAATACATGATAGCCTTAGAGCTGGTTATTTTTTCAACCCCTTCATAGGAACACACACCTAAATAACTGGTTCCCAACATCATCATGCTAGAACCAGCTTAAAAGTTTCCCAAGTATATATAATAGTGGAATCAATCCCAAAGGACTGTCAATTATTAACGGTGGTATACTGCACATGTTAAGACCAAGATAAAGTCCTATAACTCCCAGCATATTGTGGCATGGCAAGCTGGAACATGCGAAGAACTGTACGACTTCTGTCTGTCTCTGCATGCCCTAAGAGGCTCGTCTACAAATTCTGATTCATTTATTCAATTAGCAATTCTTTCTAGATGCCAAAAAATAACCAGCCTGCCACTAGTACTTAAGAAGTCAAATCCAAAGCTGGATTGACGCAGATATACAAGTACATGCTGAAAGAATATAACTGCAGTTGTATATGTATTAATTAGGAGGGAACTGGATTTCAGAGGCTTCTGAGCATCAAGGGTACAGTCCTGTGAATATAAAATGATTTAACAAGATTTAAGGAGCAATCCTACAAGCACTAGTCATTATCTGGATTCCCAGCTCCAACATCAAAAATGAATTCTGAAGTCAAAATTGGGACTCTGGCTCCAAAGTACTCCTCTATCCTCAAGGTGGTGAGGAAGCATCACCAGAGGCAGGAAGAAGAGTAAAGTTATCTCAGTTGTGCTTCAGCCCATCTTCCTTGCAAGCTGCAACAAAAGGCATACAGAGCCAAAATCAGCCATCTGGAAAAAACATGGAGGCTATTCTTGCCTCTTTTTTCCTCCCACTGTCAACTGGATGCCTTAATTGATTTAATTTTAAACCTGTAAAATATGTTAAAGTATAAGACACATAAGAGGGCTTCTATTTGTCTTTTTCACAACTTTAGTTACCAGATAAAAATGTCAAGATATAGTCCTGAAATTAAACAGAAAGCTTCTGATAATTTTGGGAATTGTGGGATTTTTTCCCTATTGTCTGTAAGTTAACTCTGCAATATTACCCTGATCAGCCTGAGATTGGCTTAACTGCAGTTTGCAATACTGTAAGTACCATGGCCCATCTTGCATTTACTGTCTACCTTAGAATTTTCTCACAGAGTATTCCAAGAATTAAAGAAAGGTATCTGTATCTTATTAGAAACAGTTTTGCCGCTCTTGTGAGTCTATTCTATGCTATGATTCTGTGTTTATTAACTTGGTATGCAGTATATGTTGAGAATTAAAATGTGGTGCCCAAAATATAAAGTTGTATCCCTCTGAATAAGACTGTGGAATGCACATTATGAACATCAATACCTTTGATATAAATATGGGAAAAGAAGCAGTCTTGTTGGCTCTCACACCATCAATATTGTGATGAACAAGCTATGTCAAAATGACTGCTGGAGCATATGCAAGACTCCTAAGATAACTGAATTGCATAATCTCATACTGACCTCAATCACACAATCAAAATAAGCCACCTTAACTTACTCAAGGCACTGTGGTTTAGCATACGGGACATATGTAGAGCACAAGCTGAATAAACACCACAAAGACACATGTTGCTGCATTGTCCAGACCCAGGTGGCATGGCTTATTAGAGGGGGAAATAATCAGTGGACTGTTGTAGAATGTTTTATTTTGATTGTACAAGCTGGCCCATTGTGTTAGCAGCAGGTAAACATTCCTATGTGGTTCGATTTTTACATGAATATCTTTGAAAAGGATGCAAGTAATGATTAAAGAGGATGGCTTCCCTTACCTCTCCTTATATAATAGGGACTATTTTTGCTTTGTACTAAATTTTGGTCATTCCTGCTCAGATTAGACATTTTCCCCTAGTCCATGTTTCAGTCTGCTTCACAAATGGACTGCACTGAGTTCTCAGTATATTAAAACAGGATGCCTCCTAAAGTTACAGCAGAAAAAAGTTTGTGGCACACAGTCTCATGTCAATTACAGTTTTGCATGCAAAATTAACTCAGTAGGGAAAATCAATTAAAGATTGGCAAGAAAACATTTGTTTGGTGGCCTTGGACAGACAGGCTTATTTTGGTTTTGCCAGCTATGGCTGAATGGGAATACTGAGACATCTGATAGAATCTAGATTTAACCAGATCATTGCAATAGTAATGCCAATCACTATTGGTTAAATTACCAATAGTAATTTTGGTAAACCCTAGTCAATAAAGTTGTTATAATTTTTAAAGAAATCGTGAATGATTAAAATAACTTTATTATATAAATATGTTATCTATTGTGTTATCTAATACTGACACATTTCAGGAATAATTTATGTGCTTGTTCTCCTACTTTTTACAAAATTGGTCCTCATATATTCTACTTGCTTCTTCACTCTCATTTTGACTGCATCTCCCTTTACAAATTATATTGAGCCATCTCCAAAAGTTCAGAAATTGGAACAAAAGGTCTTCCACTCATGCACATGCTGAATCTTGGACTGGGAGTTACTCCTCATTAAGTTCAGTTGTACTTCCACAGCCAGACGGGAAACCATTTGGAATATATGCAATTTGCTTGTTAGCCAGAGAATAAAGCTCCACACAGATTCAGTTTGTAACTTGTTTTTGTTTTGGTTAAAGTAGGCTAACTGTATCAATTCAAAACTGTTACAAAACAGCAACCTATAATTCAGGAATTTTGGTTACTGTATTGACAATTAAATTTTCCTAATGTTTTCTGAAAATAGCAGGACAAATCTGATTATAAAAACACTCTGTCCATCTAGTTCTTCCACCCCAGCCCCTACAAGTTAATGCTACCATTCCTTTTATTCATCTCCTAGCACTCCTTAATCAAAGGGATTCTCTTTCCAACTTTCACTGTAATGTTCAGAGCTACAACCATTATGAATATCCTCCTCAAATCCCCAATATCCCACAAAAGAGATATGAAAATTCTTTTTTATTTTTCCAAAATATATTTGTTCAGTATTATGACAAAAAGCTGTTCGAAACATAAAGACATAACATAAAGAATTGAAGTGGTATCTATGCTATCAATGTGAAATAAAACATGCATATTCAAAGAACACAAAACAGTGGATTATTTCATATGGCATTCTTACATATTAAGATTCAAAAAAGAGTTTTTGCCAACAAGAACATTAAAAATTTAAAAAATCACAATTCAGAGTTCATTTTAGACTGTATCTGCCATTGATTATACCAAACTGAGGCTCAGAAGTCCCATGCAGCTCTTTCAGTTTATTTTACAGCTCTTTGGTTGCTGCTGGAGCCTGTGGCTGCCCACTTGCCAATTGCTGCCACCCACAGGCGCCTGCTTGCTGTTCACCATCCGCTGATGTTGCTCGCGAACGCCTGCTTACAGCTCTCAAATATCTGACATGGCTCTTCCATTGAGCAAGTCTGGCCACCTCTGGATTATATCAAGCGAACACAAGCTTAAATGAACTGCAGACAGAAGTAAAACATCTATTTTTGGATCCTTAGACAGATCAATAAGTGACAATAAGGGCAACTTTTCAAACACAAGAAAAGCCTTATACTCCAGTCAAGTTACTGCATTATTTCCACTTCTTTTGTTTCTTGTGCTTGAACAGAGAATTTAGTAGCTTCAAGATTCATTCCCAAAAGGCTCAACAAGAGACCTGAATTTCACCTCTACTAATCAGCACTTTTCAGGTTGGGTTAAAAAAAACCCAAAAACAGATCTGTGAGGAAAGAGGATAAACAAACACGTGAAAATGCCTTTTTAAACAGAAAATATAGAGACTGAAATAATACTACAAAAATGGTAACAATGATAATAAAGTTCCATTTTGGCTCCAATTACTGGCTGAGAAGTTAAAATTGAAAAATGAAATATGTTACTTTGTTTGATCAAGTGAGCTTGTGATAGCCTAGCAAAGGTAAGCTAAGCCAGTATTTCAACACAGCCATGTGGAATAACTGCATAGAACTTTTATGGGCTGTCCAAAACAAAACCAACATGCTGTGCACCAAGGTAGACAGCATCTAAAACAACTGATAACACAAGGTTCATCTACTCATGAAGGAGGGCATCTCAAATACAATAGAAACAACCTTTTTGAATGTCATACTACCATATGAGATAGTTCTCTGATTCTACAGCTGGTACTCTAAACCAGTGATTTTCAACTTTTCCACAGCTGGGGATCAGTGAAAACAGGGAAACAACCTCAGGGACCACTGAGGCAGAAACAAAAGCACCATAAAGATGATACAGTATTCTGTGTATTAATTTCTAAACACAATACCAAAAAAATGAAAATTCTCCAAAACCAGAAACCGAGCAACAAAAAATGCCAACAAAAGAACAAAATACTGAAATTGGCTCCCAAACAGCTCCCACTGAGCCTTCTCTCCCCTCTCTGGCCCCCTTGGCGGCACTGGCACACCATCATGATGCAACCGAGGAAGAGGTGGTGGAGCACAGCCTTCCTCCATGGTTCATGGAGAGTGGGATGCATCCCCCCCCCCAATCAACCAGCAGGAAATCCACTGCTCTAAACACCTTAAGTCTTGTCTCAGAACCTTGAAAAAACTGTAAAGTACACAGCTACAATGGAACTGGGAAAACGTTTGTTTTGCTTTTCTCACATCTGTGCTTCCTAGAACTCTTCCCTGCCCAATCCATTTCCCCTGTTGTCCTTCTCACTCAAACTCCACCCTCTGTGTTAGTGAAAAATTTTTCAAGGCGCATCTACAAACCTGTGCATATGCTTGAGATTTGCATTTCTTAAAGGGATTTTTAACTTTAGCAAAAGGATGTCTGCCAGGAGGAATCAAATGACACACACACACACACACACACACACACAGGCTTCTTCAGTAACAGAAGGATTTATTAAACACATGGAAGAATGTAAGTAGTGCCCTCATTGATTGGGAAAATTAACTTGGTAAAACACTGGTGAATCAAAACAAGCAAAGCATACACAACATGCAAGAACCCCTCAGTGAATGTCAAAAGAAGCAGACTGTGTGGAAACTAGCTTTGTTCTGTCAGCTGAATTAGAGGGCTTTGGTGCGTATGGCTCGGCTATGAACATGCATGAATAGTCCACGTGTTGATCAGGAGGAAACTTGTGAGTGTGAAGAGACTGAGGAGTGGAAATTAAGTAAATCAGACTTACTAACACTCTTGAGAAAGAAAAAGAAAGGTTTGGCTGAGCTTGCAATAGGGAAATTGCTTGGGAGAGGTTTGTCCTAACATAAGGAGCACTGCATTGAACCTAAGTCCTGAGGTATTCACAGCAATGAATGGGATGGTCGAAGGAAGTCACTGAGAACTCAAAAACACATTTGCTCTAATTGCTAGTGCTGTATCCATTTCCTAATTTCTGCTTCTAGAAACCTAGTTCCTCCCAAAAAATGTTAAAGCTATGAAATCTTCCTGAAAACAGGCCCTGCTCAGGTGCAGCACCCATATATGTGTGATGCACAGAGACAACAGAAAAATTGGGACTCCAAAATACAGCGCATATCAAGATACCATCTCCAATGAAGTGAAGTGGGCGGGGGGGGGTGAACTTTCTCAAATAAAATAATGGGAGTTTCAACCATGATTCTTCCCACTAGTTGAACAGGGGAAGCTGGGGGTCCAGTCAAACATCATTCAAAATTAGATTAAATTTATATATGTGCATTATAAAAATATATATTTTGTACATGTACATTATAGAAAATGTTAATTTGAATTGATCTAACCTCATACTGGAAACTTTAAACACATGAATGCATATATAACTACATTATCATTACTCTTATTTTCCAGCTATTGGATTTTTATTTTGATTTGGTTAACAAAAACTCTGTAAAACTTGGACATCATTGGTAGGAAGTTCTTAACAGTAATTTTAGTTTAAGTTCAGAATCACCAGCCATTTCTCGCTTGTTTTAATGTCTGTGCCGTTCTGGATATTTTCTTTTTGATGGAGGATTACAAATAATAAAAGCAATTGTATATGAATATTCATAGTTCTACTAGGTTGACATGGTCAGATTAGCAGAGCCATTATGTAAGACTATTCTGATGGTCCTCTTCCTCCTGTGGCTTCCTCAAAGATATCTTGCAGTGGAAGGTGCATTTGAATTGCCAACCCTTTTGGGCAATTTATAGTGCTTGCCCCATTTAATATTTGACTACTCCTCTGGATCATATACTGTTTCAGTCCACTTTATTTGCTTGCTGCTTCT
>NW_025335761.1:22840925-23043611 GCF_004798865.1 Varanus komodoensis | reverse complement strand
TCAAATCTGCTCTGGAGGGTCAGAGAAACTTTTGGAGCAGATTTGGGAGCTTTGCAGCTGCAGTAGAAGAATAAAAAAGGCAGGTCCTGTTGCACGAATGAACTCCCACTTATATGATGTTTAAGAGAACCAAGAATTAGTACAAAACAGCTTAGACAAGTATATATAAAACATAATCTAAAAATATTTTCTATGTCAATCGTGTCCACTCCTACCCACACAGTACTATTTTTTACATTTCTAACTCTATATTTTCTATGCATAAAAGATTTCAAAGCAGCAAATACCAGACACTTGTACACATCACTCAACTATCTTTAAGTATTCCAGCAAAGTCCAAGTACAAATCTGAAAATATTTCTTTTAGATTAACGAAATGAATACAGATGTAAGAGGACCCTGTTTTTGTGGCCTTTTGATCCCCGAATCATGATTCAAGGATCAGAAGCATTATATTTACACTGGCTCAATACAGTAACATAAATATTAGATAAAGGTGGTGAGAACATACTATTAACACTTAAGTTTATGACGGGTATGAGGTTGCAAGTGTCATGGCTACAAGACGTAAGCATGGGACAAGTTTCTTATTCCTGCAAGACTCTATTTTTGTAGCATATATTGCAGTTATAGTTTAGGGTGGTAAGTAAAGGCATTTCATACTAAAATAAATTTTTCAGGTCCTTTAATAACCTGCTTCTTCCGATATGATCTGTATGCTAATATAATAATACAAACCAAGACTGATTAGACTGCTATGCATGAGATTACATATGAAGTTCATGTCAAACAAAATCATTCACAAGATATAAGAAATTGTTTCATTGCAACGTATCTATACCACTAGCTATTTTTGCAATTATTGTTCTGATTCCCTTTCCAGATATTCCCAAAGAACTTCTGAATATATAGGTCTCATTTTCACATCCTTTTTCCTCTTGCTATCTTCATTCACATTCTTAGGTAAACTAACCACAGCCCAGGGCAACTACAGTGGTACCTTGGCTCACGAACTTAATCTGTTCTAGGACTCTGGTTGTGACCTAAATCAGTCATGAGACAAGTCAAATTTCCCCATAAGGTTCAATGTAAATAAGTTTAATCCATTCTGTAAATTTTTTTTAATCACTGGGAAGATGGGCGCGATTGCAGGAGTGCTCGGGGGGAGACGTGGCCATCTCTCCCCCTCCAGCACGATCGTGATTGCACCTGTCTTCCCTGCATGAGCACAACTGTGATCATGGCCATCTCCCCCACCCCGCAAGCACAACCATGGCCATCCCCCCACCCCAAGTACGATCACAGGCATTTCTCCCCTGAACGCAATTGCAGTCACGTTCATGCAGGGAAGGCGGCTGGAATCACAATCGTCACCCTATGTGGAGTTCGTGACCTGAGGAAAAATTTTCTGAAATTTCTGTTTGCAACCCAATTTGGTCGTGAACGGAGGCGTTCATGAGCCAAGTACCACTGTACTCCCCTTTTAAGGCCAGCACTAGAAGTTCAAGCCATGCAGTCTGTATTCAGGTACAGTCTTTAATGGAAAGTGGGAGGGGGCTACAGACACTCAAATCAGGCTCCATCAGATTCTGAGACAAGTTCAAGTTGCACTCGGGATACTTCTAAGGGTTACAGGTGTTAATCAAAATCCATCTTTGTCCTTAGACAAAATACACATGTCCTTGGTTAGAAGGGAAACAGAAAGAGAGAGGACTAAACAAATTTTGTATTAGCAAACCTGGAGATAATTTTACATAGTACTGCACTGGGGAGGTGCTGCAGTTCAGTGGTACAGCTCATATTTGAAAGAAAAAAAAATGTCCCAGGATCAACCCCGACTGCTCTCAGAAATACTCAAAAGCTGCTGAAAGTCATAATACTCACAGATATAAGATTCCTTCCTAAGAAACTTAATGAGCTTTTAATTAGTATCTTATAAATGTTAACATTCCAAGGAATCTTCCATTATCAGCAACAAGAGTGAGACATTCCAATTGCCATCATTCTGAGAGAAATATGTAACAAATACCATTGCTTGTGATTTCTCTTTCTTACCTGCTGAGCTAAGGAGAACACTAAAGTCTGTCCCACGCTGAGATTCACTACTATCATTTTGTGTTTCTTTCTCAATGTCTTCATAACGATGCCAGTTGGAAACTATCTTTCTTTTTGAGAAACTCCCTTGTTCTTTTTCCTGTTCTTGCAATTCAAGATCAACAGCAGCCTATAGTGTGTAATAACAAGAAGACTAAATGAGAACCTTTAATTAGTTTAGTATTTCTTTTATTTGGGTATTAATTTGGGTTCATTGAAAGATTAAGCAGATGCTTCAAATCAAGAACCACCTAGATTACCAGTCCTGACACTCCAAGATATCACTTGTACTACTATGTCCGTCTGTAAGACAAAGTATCATTGCAATAATAGCTTAATATTACAATAACCTGCTGGGCATGGGGATATTTACCAACCTTTCATCAGATTTGGACTGATCGTGTGGGGTTTGCTGTTTTCTTCTTAAACCCATTGTTTCCTCTCAACCCCTCTGCTCTCTTTCAGCTCTAAGGAAACTACAGTCAGGAGTTAAACGAAGGTAGTTACACTGAGCTGAAAGGTTTAGATTTATTATTTGGCTCTGGAAGTCGTAAAATCATGGGTCCTCAAACTATGGTCCACGGGACGGATCCAGCCCGCCATGCCCATTTATCTGCCCCGCACTGCCGCCTGCGCATGTGCTTGCTGTCTTGCAGAGTGGGCGGGGAGGCAATGGCTTGCTCACTCAGAGACGGTTTTGCACTCGGTGGAAGATCTCCAAGTGGGCAAGCTGTCACCGCATGCGCCCAATGCCGCATCACCGGCCCACGCACCCGCGCACCCCTGCCTCACCGGCCCGCTCCGGTCATTGCCACCTTTCAACTGGCTCCCTACTGAAAAAGTCTGAGGACCCTTGCATAAAATCATTCCACCTCTTCAAAGTACCTTTAACACTTTAGTTATTTAGATTTCCAGGAGGCTGTAATATACAAATTATTTATGTATGGAAGGTACATGCACAAAAAGAATTCTAACCAAAAGTTCTTGAAACAAGTAAATGGTTAACATATCAAAGAGTGTTGAATGTGATGGTCCATCAACATAAAGCAGAGCAGGAGAAAATTAAAAATTCCATAGTCAGGCAATACCTTTATTAGGCCAAATGTGCATTCCACAAAAATGTGCAAGCTTTGGAATTCTTCAGAGCCTGGCATAAAAAGAACATAAGAAAAGCCATGGACACAGTGACAAACCAATTGCACACAGGATCCTACAAGCAAGATGGGTACAAGACTTCCACCTGCCCAAGCTCCTCAGCAACTGGTGTATGCAGGCATGCCACCTCTGGAAAAGAGAGGGAGAACTTGAAAATCTGCACATTTTTGTGGAATTTTAATGCCCAACCATGTACCTTTTCTCCTGCTTTTCAAAGAAAAGCAGAGACAATTCTAAATGAGAGTTATCTAAAAGAGAGAAAGGTTAGTAAATTTGTATTGAGGCTACATTAACTAGGTTGTCCTCCCACTACTGTTCATGACTGAAAGGGGCAAGTGAAAATATGTCTGTTACACTGAACTTGAATTTTATTACTAAGCCCCATCTAATGCAGTTACATGTCACCACCACCAATTTACAGAGCTGCTGGTACTCCTTGCCAAGTCATTTATAGTCAAGAAGTTTGTGCATTTTTCTCCACATTGTCATAAAAAGGGTCATGGCTCAGCAGTAGAATACATGGCTTTGCAACCAGGATACATACATGCATGCACCATTAAAAACTGCAGAAGTATAATTAAGATTTATCTTGTGACAATACACTGAACTTGTACTGCTATGTGGGCTAGGGTTATGTGGGCCTCATTACAGATGCTATGTGAAGCAATTCAAAGCAGACTCCACAAAGTGGTCATAGCCTCCTGTGAGGCTGCAACAGAAGAGGAAGAACAACTGCTGCAGTAGGAGAGCAAGGCTGGTGGGGCTCTCTTGAGCATCTTGGTCATGCCCCACCAGTCCTACTCTCCCACTGCAACAAATACTGCACCAGGAAAATGGCTTCTTTGGAGCCATTATCTTACCTTCTGCTTCACTGAGCAAAACAAAGGATGGCAGCAGATCTCAGCCACCTACCCGCTGATATGCACTGAGAACATAGGCTGTCCTGCTGTAAACTGAGGCCTAGATCTTTGCTAAGCAAATATAGGGATATGGCCGAGCAGATTTTCAAAGGACACAGAGTGAGCTGAGAGGTACAGCCAAGCTCAAAACCACAGAAGATCAAGGAGTACAGTACAAAAAGAGTCAGCAAGAAGTCCAGGGCTCAGTAGCATGGAGGTCCACACACACAAAACTATCAGGAAATAAACAGGATACAGAGACTCGAAGTGAAGATCAGACACTGTTTTCATCACTTGCAAGGGATTAAGTAGCCTCTGCCCTGCCCCACTTTAGGAGTTAAGCTTTCTGCTTCTTTAGGAGACAGATTTGAAGACATCATTCCTGAGGATCCTGGACTGCCTTGACTAGTGTCAGAGACTGCTGAGGGGCCAACTGACTCCAATGGTTCCAGCTCCTCCTTCCACTGAGATGACTCCAGTGATGGTAGACACCTTAGGACCGTATTATCATCATTGTAAACCAGAGAGCAGGAAGGCTTTCTGGAGAACTGGTTGGGTGAGGAAGCAGCAGTATGGCTCTTTAGAGAGCCAACCACATCCCCAAGGGACAGAAATTATTTGTACAAGAGGGTGGAAGATGTGACACAGCAATATGGAGGTGGGAGATGCAAGGTTATAGCAGTAAGGGGGGAATATGATGAGATGGTAGGGATGGGGGATAGAATATGTGCTTTCCCACTTCAGGTGGCAGGACAGTTTGTGTCTAGGCTAGGCAGTACAGTGTGTATGAATCATCAGACCATGCTGTAAAATGGCTACAAATATTTATTAAACCATACTTATTGAGGGCAATTTTTATTTGCTACAAAGTAAGGCTACTATTTTTAAAACCTGGAGGGGAAAAAAGGAAGGAAAGCAGAGCTAATCACTGGCAGCAGTAAGCTAAATATGCTAGCAGCTCTTTCAGATTAGAAGAGAGAAAAAGAAAATGTGCCACATGCTTAGCTACCACAGACCTACGAAGTTTGCCACTTAGGTTAAATGTTGCATGGCACAATAGGTATTTGCTCAAGACAAGCAGGAGAGAAGCAAATTACAAAGCTAGTCTGCTAAAGATACAAGTTATATATAATGATGGCTGGGGAAAGCTACCTACTTACGAACACATGATGAAGAGAAGTGGGAGACTAAGCTCCTAAAAATGGCTGGCAATTAGCTGGCTGAGAACAGGCAAGTCCTGTGCTAATGCTGATGCACTGAGTCACATTATTCTACCTCAAAAGGTAGATTATTCTCCCTATTCCCCCAGTCTAACAGCACAATGCTCTACATGTCTACTCACAGGTAAATCCCACTAAATTTAGTGGGGTATATTTCAAGGTATGTGGGTACAGATTTGCAGCTAAAATGTCTTTTCATTAATTTTGGAATTAATTCCTTTCTTTTTTTCCCAGTCACAAACACAGGAATCACAAAACTGTCACAAAAGCTTGAGACAGCTACATTTTAACTTTGCCTAGAAGCAAATGGGAACTTAATTATTTCTTTCTGTTCTTAATTTTCTGTAGGAACAGACCACAGATAAGGGAAAGAAGTAGAGGCAGAGAGGTGGCATATTGGTATGATGCTGGCTGGCAGATGAACTGAAATCTATTTCCTATAAACACTAGTTGCTGAGGAGCTTGGGCAGGAGGAAAACTTGCACCTATCCTGCTTGAGGGATACTGGAGCAGCTGGTTTGCCACCATGCATATGGAAGATTAGACTGGATGGACTTTGGGACTGATCCAGCATGGCTTTTCTTATGTTCTAATATTCTTAAGGTTAGACTAGTGCAGGTTATTGTTATAATCCTCAAGCTTTTGGAACCACAAGTAAAATTTGGAATTGTTAAAATTCATGGATGCTCACAAAATGGCTGCCATGGGTAGCGGGGGGGGCTTGCCTATTCATAAAGTAGCTGCCATGGTGAGCATGGCACAAAACACCCATAACCCAGAGGGCAAACTGGTGTGACTAAACAAAAGGTAACTTGCCGAAAAACGTAAGTACAATGTAGAAATGATTGCTGAGCTCCAAAATAACAAACCTTTCTATTAAATCCAATTAAAGAGGGAACTGGAGGACAATCCTTCATTTTGCAGCATGCTAGCATCCCTGTTAATTTTTGCCTAATTTAAAAAGTTGAAAAACGAATTGGTTTTAGAGGGTATTCTCCTCAACAAAAAGCCTCAAAGCATTCTCAAGAGAATGCATCAGTGTATTTTTCTACATTCTGAATCTTTTAGAATGAAGAACTCCAAAGCACTTTAAAGGCAATTATAAAAATACAACTAAAAATACAACTAAATATATTCAAGAACATAATGATGGTCCTAAAATCTGTTTTTATGAGTTTATATAAATTGTGAGGGAAAAAGTAACAGTTTTAAAATTGAGAAACTGATTTTGGTTAAAACTTTAGCCTGCTCCCAAATTTAATCTGCTAAGATTTTTGTCATTCAGTTTCTTAAATATACTTAGCTAAATGTTCAGTACCATCTTATGCAAGATTATTCAGAGTTGTGTACCACTGTGTTCGATGTAATTTCAAGTTTACTCCACAGCAAGTGTATTTAAGATTGCAGCCTTAGTCTATGAACTGGGGGAAACATGAGTTTTCTGAAGGATCATCTATTGGCCTGCTTCCTTCCAAACTTTCATATCTTCTCATATGCTGCTCTTTCATTGTTCACTCCTTAAAATTCTTCCTGAAGTTTCTCTCTAAAAAAAACTATGTTTTGTAGATTCCTGTAAGGATTAACTAATCTGTGCTAAGCGAAATCTGATATTGGCATCATGCACACACACACACAAGCTGCCCAGAGAACTTTCAGGTTATGGGGCGGCATAGAAATGAGATAGACAAACAGCCGGACAGTAGGAGAACATTTCAACCTCCAGGGACATTCTGATATGTGACCTTAAAGTGGTCATGATTTCCCAAAGAAATTCCAAGGATATATAAATGCAAAATTAACATGTCATTACTCTGATGAAACAGTATCCATAGAAGCTTATTCCAGAAAAGAATGAGCTAGCCATCAAAGTGTTCCAAGCTCTTGTTTGGTTTTGCTGAAACGAAGTAAAACAGTTATCTCTTAAAAACCATTATTTTATGAAAGATGTCTTTTCAGACAAATAGTAGATGCCACACATCCTCTCCAATATTTTAACATTCTAATTAAATTTTAATTAATTAATTAATTCTAATGAGCAAGTCCTAACTAGCCAACTATTAGACCTAGAACAACTAGACCTGTTCTCCCCTGCAGAGGAAGGCAGAACACACTCCAACGGAGCGAAGCTCAGGGAGCCAAGGTTCCATTTGGATGCCAGGAAGCACTCCTGACAGTCAGGACCCCGAGGGTGTGGAACGGGCTTCCACGAGAGGTCGTTGAGGCCCCATCAGTGCGGATGTTCAAGGATAGGCTGGACGGCCACATGGTGGGCATGTCGTGAGCGGAGCCGGCTGGTGCCAGAGGTCACACTAGAAGGCCCGAGAGCCCCCTTCTGACTCACTCTGTTTTCTATGTTTCTATGTTTCTATATTTCCAACTATGTTTAGGCACAGTGATCAACATAAGCAATTATTTTACCTGGGAGTCACTCCAACTAACTGAATGGGACTTATTCCTGAGCAGACATATGGATTGCACTGTTAACAATACCAACTGCGTAAAGTCAAAGTACTAAATTGCCTTACCGCAGATTCATTTCAAGTTATGCCTTAAATTATTAGAAATTCAGTCCCCTATAAACAAAACATTAATCATTTCAATGGCAACTTATCCTTAAAATCATATTAGAGTAGATCTCCACTACCATCACTAGGATCATTGCATTTTGTTCCCAATCAGCCAATTGCAACTGACAAGTTCTACTGGTTTTCCACCCACTCCAAGCTGCTGGCTTTTGAATGAGCATTCCAGGGTTGTCCTAGCAACCAAACGGTTCTACACACAACCCCATACTTACAAAAGGATTAAAATCTAAACACAGTTTTCTGCTCATGGAAATAATAATGACAAATTATCTAACTACAACAAATAAGCAATGTTCTGGTCTATTCTTTTCCATTTCATCAAGAAATAAACCATGCAATTCTCAGAACCATTAATGCAGACGCTGTAGATTAATTTCACAGATTCAATGTTATCTACATTGAGTGGACATACTTAAATTGCAAGTGCTTAAATTTGTTAATTCCATTGCATACCTTAGAGATAGATGAGAAACTATAGTATTTATAGTATGATATAGTGGAATATTTTGATTATCGCAGTATTCATATGTTACCGGACTGAGCCAGTCAACAGCTGGGGCAAACCCAGGTGGACCCCAGACCAGAGCCAAACATAGCCTGAGATGAGACTTAGAGCCAAAATCAGCTTTATTCTAGTACACTATAAAATAAAGGGAAACAAAAGGGGACATTCAGTCCAAAGCAGTGTCCCAAAAGTTGCATCCCAGTACATGTGTTTTATACCCTAGGTAACCAATTAGGTCACCTAATACTCATCTAATACATCGATATGTCAATGTATGCACCCCCTCCCATGCTGGAGAAAGAGTCCTTTCTTCTGTCAAGGACCAGACATTTCCCATGTCTATTTCTTATCTGCTTGAGATTCACGCAGGCTTGCCATGTTCTTACTCCCTGCACATTTGCAACTTTCATGGCGACTAGAGCCAGTTTCTACTGTCCCTTTGATTACCGTATTCGAGGTCAGGCTAGCATGTTCATTTTGTTCTTATCCCCCCTCCCTTCTGGGACAGTATAACTGTGGTGTTTTTACTATGTGGCCTTCCTCTGGCCAACTACTTTTGGGGCCTTCCTCTGGCCAACTACTTTTGGGGCCTTCCTCTGGACAATTACTCTTGGGGTGTTTTGGGGTGCTGCAATTGGTAACACATACATACTACCACATTCATGCTATTCCAAATATTTCTATAAATTGAGATGTCAATTTTATTTTAAATTTACTGATGCTTTAGAAAACAGTTTGCCTTTGTTAGTGCGGCAGGTATCAAAAGAAACAAAGAAATATAATAATCTTTTTGTTCCAAATGTTTATGTTTGCCTGCTGTCATTGTTGCTGTTGTTTTTTACTTTCAGAAAGGTATCTAAAAATAAATAAATAATTTTCACAACATATTTATAAAAGATCAACCATTATTATTTAACATGTTACATTTAAATATAAGTGCTTGAGCAAAAATAGAATGAAAATCTAGATGTGCCACTGCATATACTTCTGGAATAGGAAATGTACTGCATTAATATGGGTTGGGTGAAGGAGGCAGGGGGCATCCTGTGGAATATCATGCATATACCACTCATACCATCCACCCCCACATTCCCATGCTTCCTAGCCCCATCTCCTTAGCCCCCAACTTTCCTGCATCAAATCCCACAGTCCCACATTGGGTGAATGGGTGTTACATTTGCATTTAAGTGAACTCAAGTGGGATACCCCTTCAGATCTTGCAACTCAACATAGCTAGATAGGAGTCAGAAGTGGCACAGCCATTGGGTCATGATCACCAAATGGTGATATACGATGATGGACAAACCAATAGATTAGGGAAACCTGTGTTCAGATCCACTCTGAGTTACAAATAACTGGGCAAATATGAACCATTCTTCACTGACGAGCTTTCCATACACCCTTCCTCACTACACACAAGAATCGTCCCTTTACAATTTTCCGTTCAATAGCAGAAGATTCCAGTAACAAAATAAAAAGGCAGCATTTGTCCCTTTACACCAGTGATGGCGAACCTTTTAGAGACCGAGTGCTCAAACTGCAACTCAAAACCCACTTATTTATCTCAAAGTGCCAACACTGCAAGAAAACCTGAATATGATGCTGCAGTTCTCTCATACTCATTTACAAGATGACAACCATTTACTTTGACATCTCAATGTCTCCTCTTACCTAGAGCTAATTTTCTAAGAATGTCTCCTCACGGATAGCTCCTCCAATTCTGTCAGCTGTAGACAGCAGAGCCAACGGTCAGATATCATGGGTATAAGAGAACCAGTTCATACAATCAAATTAGCCCACAGTGGCTTAAATAAGCCATTGTGTCTGGTGAGCATGTGTCATTAGTGTGGTTATCAAAATATTCACATACCACAGGCTTATCAGTAGTTTGTCAACCCACCCTTGCCAGTTTCAGACAGTACGAGAAACTATAAGCAGTGGTTGGGTTATTCAATGGGTGCCACAGATGTCAGCAAACCACAGTGGCTTATTTAAGCCACTATAGGTAAATTTGATTATATGTACTGGGACGTAAGTTAAAACACTTGGAGTCCCACAGTTTGCCAACACTTGTCCAATAGGAAGGGAGCATGCACTAGTTGCCTGACTAAAACATTAGAATGTGTGGTTTGCAAAGGCATATAATTCCTTTAATGTGCCTACTAAGAGAGTATGAATAAGAATTTCCATTTTCTACTATTGCTTAGGATCTGAAATATGAAAAAAAAGCTTCGTTCTCTGTTTTGCTTCCATAACTCATAGACTTTCAAGCTACTGCCACAGTGCAACCACACCTTTAACCATTGTGACTAATGCTTTTATGGAGTACATAGGGAATAACAGACCATGCAACTATTTCTTTACATGCCTGCTGGTTTCAGCTATTTTTCTTTTGAGTCACTCACTTCCAATGCAAGCTACATTTCTCTTGTTTTATCTCCTGCATTGAAAACACTGTTGGTCACATCTCTTTCGCTCTTTTAATACTTTTGGCAAATCTTAGTGGTAGACTCATTTTTAAATATCAAGATAGCGAAAGTGAACAAGCTTAGAGGAAACCATATATGACTACAACCAGAGAAAAAGAATGCAACTTTCTGTTATGAAAACTATAAATGAATTAAGAAAAAAAGATTGTGTTTTCACAGTTGGAATTCAAAATGCTATTCCTATATTGTAACCACACTGGTAAAGTTTTATCATTTCTATAATGAATGAATGAACTGGCAAAATAAATTATACTGCTTGTTCTATAGGAATATATTGTCGAAAGAAAAGAGACAGCAACCTGGTACGCTTGAGTTAAACAAACTACCATGGAGTGTGCAGGCATAGTTTCGATAATCATTGCCTGGGTACAATTCATCTTTTTGTCTGAGTGCAGGTAGCATGACTTCTTGGGAGAGTCAACAGCCCTCCAAGAACCCATGAGCTGTTGACTTATCAGAGGGTTGCTTTTCTCTACAATAAGCCATGCCACCTGGATTCAGATGATATGACAAGTCACGCCCAGGGAGTGATTATGCAAATTGTGTAGGAGACTGAAAGAGACAAAGTGGCTTATTTTGATCATGCAAAGCAGGTCGAGAAATCAAGCAACATAGTCTGTTGTCTTACTGAAATTTTCCATGGATGCTTCCTGCCTTCCCCATTTCACATTGTGGAGATAAGCTCATTCTCCTTCCAATTAGCCATTAACTATTCATCAGAAAGTAACCATTTGTAAAAAAAAATACAATCACAATTTTATTAGATATCACAGACAAGTTAAAATAGGTGTTAGCATTCCTCAAGCATTCGTACTTTGTTATCTTCAGAATTTGCTTGAAGACGACTATTATAATCTGAAAGCAAAACAGCATGACATTTGTCTAGCTGTAAAATATTTGTTTCTGCTCCTTATTGTTGCTAACACACAGCTGTTTTAAACCATGTTACTGCTGAAATTAAGTCCATAGAGATTAACAAAGTCAAAATTGGACAGTGGAAAAGAAAACAAATCTGAGGAAGGCTGACTACATTACTTAGCTTCTTTACATACATCACTTCATATTGACATATTAATAATACAGCTTGTTGTAATATCCTCTAAATTCTGCTTTTCATTAACCAACAATGTAACATCTCCCCTTGATTGTCCTACTACCATTAGTTATATTATACTTCTCATCTAGCAACAACATTTTGCAGAAAAGAATAATGCATTGAGGAATAATTCATCTGACTTGTTTGCTCCATTTATAACCTTTAGAGAGCTCTGCCAAAGGTACAAATAAGTTCAATGGAGAGGGGGTGCTAAAAAGTCAGAAATATACAATTAACCCCCCTCCAAAAAAACTTCAGTGCTACACCTAAGGACAGTAGTTTGCAATTTATAACAAAAAAAAAAAGGCTTCTTCTGTTTTCTTACACTGCTTATCTCACAGAACTAACAGAAAGGTACATAGAAACATCTGTTGCAGAATGAACACAATTGAATAACATGAGGAAGTTCTAATGCTGGATGTTATAGATTATGCAAATTATGTTCATCTACTTCTTATATATAAGTGTGGGTGGAGAGGCTGTTTGCTTTTTGGGTGACAGACAGTTATATGGCATTATTGCTTAATTAAAATACTTCTATATTGCTTAACGTATTCAAATCACCAAGCAGTTTTTTCTTCTTATTTCTTTTTCTTTTTATACTATACACTCACATTATTAATAGGGACAATAAAGCAATTAATATAATCAATTATTAAATGAATGGACTATGGACTATTTCTATGCTATTAAAACCTACTAGTCCAGAAATCAAGGTGATCAGCTTGAGGTCCATTCACTCCATCAAACCTTCAGAACTAGATCGAGAATGGTTAACAAATTCTAATATAAACTTTTTTTCCCCCTACCAAACAAAGGCAGGTGGTTAGATTTTTCACCAATCCCACTGACCATATTCTATTGAGATATTTCCTAAATGAGAATCCTCGAACATCTTTCAAAAACCTTACAATCGCAAGTCTTGCAGCTCCCAAAAATATTGCCTACAGCTCTTCAGAATTCAGTCCTTCAGTCTCCCGTCATCAGTGAAAAAGATAATAGAGTTTCATTAGGGGTTACTGTTTGTTGTGTCAGCTTATTCAACCATTCTGTTACTTCATGACAAAAAGATTAGATTTTTTGAACAAAATAAACACATATGCCCATATCTGTTTTTATATTTTTACTGTATAATATTTTAATTTATATATTTGTGAGCCACCCCGAGGCTTCGGCGAATGGGGCAGCATAGAAATTTTCTAAATAAATAAATAAATAAATGCAAAACACCATCAGTATCACCTCCTAAGATTACCTCCGTGCTGCAAATTATTATATACCTCCCATCTGGGTCATCTAAGTGATCCACAACTTCAAATCTATACCTCTTAATTAAATTGAGTACCCCCATCTGAATGTTCCACAAGCAGTATATTGTTCTCCTAAGGATGGAAAATTTATAATACATTGTACCTATTTTCCATGATGCATCTACTGTAATAGCAGGACATCAGCACCCAGTTTATTTATTATCTACATTATTCCATATCCTTTAGCTGGAGACCCCAGAATATTTCTATTAAAGGAATTTATTTGTAAACTCTCTAAGATATCATCCACCAGGCTTACAGTTCAGACTTTTAGTTTTCCCAGGCTAGCATGCATGCATGCATGCATGCATTCATTCATTTATTTAAAGTTTTTATATGTTGTCCCAATACTAAAAGTCTCTGGATGGCTTACAAAAAACATTTACTTTATACAGATAATATTATCTATACTATTGAGATTTAATAAGTGATTGCACTGTGAAAAGAAAAAAAAGATCATCTGCAAACTTTTCCACTCCCTCCTTCCTCTCCATCCTCCCTTATTCCCCCCACTCTCCTTGCCTGACACCTGGGAACATGTCGCCAGCTCTCGGCAGGAAACTGTCCCATTGCAAACCACTGTATGAGGCCAACTGCAAATGCTCCTGAGGTTGAACTCCTCCTTCCCCTTCCTTCAACCTTCCTACCCCTCTCTAAACATGTTTAACTATTGAAACAGTTATTCAAATATTGAATAAATGTTAACTATTGAAATAGTCAGCAATTTATTTATCAAGTTATTTCTTCCCATTAGAAACACTCCTATGAGGTCTAATTACTTATCTCCCTTCTATTAAGGATACGGCAGTATGATGCCCTTGAAAAAAACATTATGAAGTCAGTCTCTTTGGCCTTCAATATTTTTTTCTCTCTTCAGTTTCCCCACAACCCACCCCAGGCCCTTGTTGTTGCTGTCTCTTCTCTTGAGGCTGCTCTTTATCTTGTGTCTTCACCAAATTAGACTCAGACACACCAGTCTTCAAATCCCTGAAAAAATCCTGCAGTTCCTCCATAGCAGTTATAATCATTGTTTTCCACTCTAGCCAAATATTCAGTTTAAAGGGGAACCCCCCTGTGTACTTAATTCCATGCTTCTTCACAGCATCTGTATAGAACTTTCATTGTCTGCATCTTCTAATATTCTAATATTCCAGATTGTGGAATGTGCTCCCTGGAAAGGTTCACCTGGCACTGAGCCTATATTGTTTTTGGCGCCAGGTCAAAACCTTTTTATTTAAGCATTATTTTAAAAACTAGTATTTTAATGGTTTTACCATCACATTTGATTTATTTTTATTGGTTATATATTGTTTTATTATATTGTGATATTGTTTTATTGAATTCTGTTTTTAATGTTGTAAGCCATCCTGAGATGATATACATAAAGGACGGCATATAAAAGTTTTAAATAAATAAATAATCTCAGTCGCCAAATCCTGAAAGATGTCCATCTTATGTCCTTCATACTCCAAATCTTGTATGTTATTCAGTGAATGATACGATTACTAGTTTCACTGTAGTAACGGGCAAACCTTACAACAGTATCTCTCTGTTGACCTTCATTTGTTTGTTTAGGATCCACTCTGTGAATCCTCTCCAAATCAAATATTGTAAGATGCCTAGGAAGGCCTTTTGGCAGTTATAGGTGACCTATAAAGATGTGAATGAATGAATGAATGAATGAATAAATCTTCTACTGTAATTTTTTTTTGATCGAGACAAAGGTCTTAAATTCATTCTATCATTGTCTCTTTTAAATTCTCTTTACCTCCTTTCTTAAAGCCTCTCAGGCAAATGCTGAGACAGTGATCACGATTTTCTTGCTCCTCCAACTTATCTCTCTGTTTATTTTTTCTGCATATCATCATCTAGCCTCTTGATGTACAGCCAAGTCAAAAGCTTAATTTGTTGTTTATTTTTCTATTTCTTTAATACTTGCGTTCATTCCAAGCAATGTACAGTACACCCCCGTGAACTTGCGGTTCAGCATTCGCGACCTCAGTCTTTCACGGAATTTTTCTCTGAGCAAGTCCAAGCTGATCTCCTAGCGAGTAAGCCAGCGCCTCATCATGCGGTGGCTTACTCGCAAGGAGATCATTTCCTCCAAGTTTGGACTCGCTTAGAGAAAATGATCTCTGCATGCACCCGCCCCTGCCTCGCCACGCACACACGCATGCACACCCCCTGGCCCAGCCCAGCCCGTGCCTCCTACCCGCACCGCCTTGGCAGCTGGCGCCCATCGCCGACACCAAATTCACAGTTTTTCACAATTTGCGGGTGCTTTAGGACCATAACCCCCGCAAATTTCAGGGGACTACTGTATCTTGTATTGGTGCTAGAGCTGCTTTCAAATCTATTTGCAAATATTTCCTTAATTGTTTTAAGAGCTTTTTCGTATCTACATTACACTTACTAGGCAGTTTGGCTTTTCTCCTTCTCCCTGCTTCATCTTATTTATTCAGTTTCTATACTGCCTAACAGCCGAACTTCTCTGGGCAGATGCCATATCTAATACCGTATCACTTCTACATTCCTCCTCCAAAGAGAATAACTCACTTTGTTCTTCTACTTCCAAAAAAGTGTTCAAACCTCAGTTATGCTCCAGCCTCTTTTTCTCTTCATTCTGTTAGTTTATCCAAATATTGTTTTTTTATGCTGGCTTGACTCACATTTAAATGTCAACTACAGGTGGTAGGGAATGGAGGAGTACAATTATTCTGCCATCTCTCATGGCAAGTGCCCCCCCACAAGAGGTTCACATTAAAAAAAACCACATGACTATGTAACAGCCCAGATAAAATAATAAGTAAAGCATTAAAATACCATCGCACTGAGGTTATAAGAAAGCACCTGATCGGTGAGGTAAAGCCTATCTCAATAGATGCGTTTTCATGAGGTATGTAAAACTTGCTGTCATTTCTACCTATTAATAAATGGCAATCAGTGGTAGGAGCTGAGCTGAGGGACAGAAATTGACCTGGGTTGTAGCAAGAACACCAGCCTGTACGGTCATTCCTCTACATAGGCACGAAACAGGTGCTGAAAAGAGGAAAACTGTGCCTCACTTGCCTCATTCCTGGTATTAGACTGTACGACTAGCCCCACCACAGCACCCATGTGTCAAGTGAGACCTTTAAAAAAGGGCACCAACATATGTACAACTGTATTTGGGAGTCCTGATTGCATGGTCTTAAGCATATAGAGACCCTACCATTGTGGGGTCTCCATATGACCCTTAAACATACAGCAACTCCACATATTAGCATCCCTTTTCAGATGCTCATGTCTGTGCACTGACCCTGGTCAATGCACAGACATGAGGGTAGGACAGGAGGGTGGCTTCACCCACTTTCAGTATTTAGTTAGCTCCTGGAGAAATGATTGAAGAAGCATATTATTTAGATTCTAAGACTGAAAACAACCTTCACAAAGTGACGTGCTCTTATTTTCGCATGGCAAGTCATTTGGGTAGCAGAGATGCTACGTGAAATGCTGAAATGTTGTAAATGCCAGGAAAATCCATGTCACATAAATACACCCTAGCCCCACATAAAACAGACACCAGATTCTTTGCCACTACAAAAGTAATAAAAGAATGAATTTGGCCTGCAATCTTGGCTTGCACAACTAGGAAACCAGATTCCAGGATAGCTCACAAAACTACAGCTGTATCCTAGGCCACCCAGTATATTTTCTAACAAGAATGGATAATAAGAACTTGCATATGTTAAACATCTTGCCCCACGAAAAAGAGGGGGCTTAATTATTCTTTTAATAGTTCCCTGGATTCTTTTGAAATATAGGCTATTAGAGACTAATTGTTAATCGTTACAGTTCTTGCAGCTTTTCTCTTGCAAAGTAATTTGTCACAAAAGGAAAAAGAGAAGTAAAGCACTTTGATAACTAAAGAGAAATGGTTTGGTGCTAGCTGGGTTTCAAACACTCAATATATATTCAATGTGTGACCTAAAAGAAAGAAAGAAATGTATGCCCACTAAAGAAACAGAAGGGTTTTATTAGCAAAGAGTGAACTTATCCCAAGTGAGTTCATTTCCTCAGAAAGTAACAAATTCATCTATTTGAGCCTGGATGAGAATTCTCCTTTGATCTGAAATCCTGTTCCAGATATTGAAAGTTTTGCATATACACAATATAAAAGTACATCTCGTAAGCTGTAATTTACACTCCTGTAATGGCATGACACCATGGATCACCACATTATATACCCCCTTCCTGATTAGTTGTCTTTGTGTGATCCACCTGTGTGGTATGATGCTTGCTTACCAACCACTGGAGAGAAGATGGACCTGCAGAGTCATCTTCCTTGCAAAGTCAGAGCTGCGTCAGTAGCACTATTGACAAGGGAAGGAAACGTGGACACACTGAATTGCTCATGTGCATGCACAGAACTGGTGCGGTTTAGATACAAACTGTGCATGTGTAATACATTATACATGTATAATGTATAATAAATGTATAAAGTATTATTATTATATAATATAATAAATTGATTTAGACCTGCTGCAAAAGTGAGCATTCTCAACATATGAGTTCTGACCAACAAGGCAGTTAATTGAGAAATTTGGTATCATCACCACTTTTTCTACTAAAAAACCCTAAAGTTCACATGGTTATCTTTTTTGGACAGTTGTATTCACAACCATATGGATGGCTTCAGATAATTCACATTTCAAAAACAAAAAACAAAACAGAATCAGTAGTTAAAGGATCATTTACAAAGGACCGTCTGTCTGTCTGTCCACCCACCTACTCAACCATTCCTCTAGTACATTGACTAACATGGCTATAGCTGCCTCAGCTCATTCAGATCTATCCCCACACACATACACAAATATACAATCTGCTTCATACCAGTCCTTTGCTTTCAGGAATCAAATCCTGACAACACAACCAACTATACATGTAAGAATTGCTTCTGAAAGAAAAAAATACTCAGATGGTTGCCCATTTTATTTATATATTTATTTGTTCTGGAAGCAGAACCGAAATAATTTCCATCTAGAACCAATGATCCAATACTCTAATGACTCCTGCTGCACCAATATTCAGACATAAGACCCTGCCTCCATCTATTCTACACACTCTCCCATGATACCACTTGCTGCATTGCCAGGTCAGCCCTAGTCAGATGTTTGCTTGCATGTTTATCCATAGTGAAAGCCACACATTTAAATATCTGTAAACCATTCATAAGAGACTTACTTGGTGAGTGTCATGAAGGTGTGTACTCAGGAATTAATTTGTACCTATAAAAGATAACTCATAAAAAGGATCTAATTTCAAGTTTCTCTTAAGAGACATACGCAGAGAGGAAACTGCACAGCAACCTTGAAGAAAAACTTTTCACAATCAATCCATCCACCAAGTATGCAGACTTCATATTCATAATTCCTTTATTAGGGTTTTCAACAATAAAAGAAAAAGAAGCATCAGATGACAATAGAAGTACGGTTAAAATGGCAATGTACACACACTAAAAAAAAAAGGTGAAGGCAAGCAACACAGCTAGTGCAATCACTGGGAAAAAACAATTTGTTCAAGGTTGAAACTCCTTGCTCTAAAAGAAAAAGCCTGATTATTCAGAATAGTTTTTGCTACCACTCATTCATTTTACATGCATCTCCTTTACACTTGTAAACACAAACCTATCTTTCCAGTGATTTCATAAGAGTATGATCAAGTTAAAAGCAGTTGGACATCCTTGTTTAAAGAACTGCATTTTATAAAACAACTAACAAATAAAACAAATCAATGATAAACAAATTCCAAACATGTATCGTCTCTCATCCAATTCCAAAGAAGCACAAGCATACGTGAAAATATGATTTCTGCTCTATTTCTGGATACTCCAAACAAAGTTAATACAGTGGTGCCTCGGACTTCGAACTTAATTCATTTCAGGAGTCCATTTGAACACTGAATCATTCGAAGTCTGAAGCAATTTTCCCCATTAGAAATAATGGAAAGTGAATTAATCAATTTCCAATACCCTAAACAAAACCCATTTCAGTAAACTTAAACAGTAAATATGGCCTCCTGAAACAAATTAAGTTTGAGGTTATATACCAGGTGTGATAAAAAAATACAGTGAATGTTTAAATTAAAAAAAAAAAAGTAAAAGACACATTGCCATTAATCCCTCTCAAAATACCCCCCTCACTTTGAACACACCCACTTGATTGAGACATTTGGTTACTAGGTGGGGCATAAATATTCCAACTAGATTATTAAATGTTTTGAAATTGCACCCCAACTTATGAATATTTATTTGGAAGACATTTCCCCAAATGCAATGGGACTTGTTCAGGAACTAGATTACATAGGTTTGCAGCCTCAAACAAATTAATAATCCCAAGCAAGACTCTTAAAACCTTTTGCCTCCATAGCAATAACTGCAGTAGCACCATCATTTTGCTTTTCTGAAAAAGCAAAAAGGAAGTATAAGATGGCCTTCTTGCTTTCAAGTTCTGACACATGTTTCAAGGTTGCTAAGCAACCTCAAAGCGCTTTCTCTCTTCTAACCTGGAAGATATGTGAAGCACTTAAGGCTATTCAATTGTATATATAGCCTCTCTGAGTTGAAGGACAGTAAGAGGGGTGCAGGGGAAACACAAATGAACTACTCCCACTTAACATCAGATATCCCATTAATACATTTCAAATCCATGTCAGAAATTATTTATCCACCTGTATCATTGATAATTAAATATGCCAGTTCTGAGTAGCAGTATGACCCAAGGTGGGTTGTAACTGCATCACTAGTGCCATACAAAAAATGTAGCAGAAAATTAAGAATTGGGTCTCCTAAACCATGCTTGAGCTAAAGCTGGATCTGAAGAAACTGAGGACTACAGAATACACCACAAACTTCCAAATGGAAACTCGTTCCTTCCATCTAACAACTGACACCAAAACCAAGGTATTTTAAGATGGATAAATAAAAAACAGTCCTTATCCACATTCAGAAATGATTACTGCTGTAGAAGTGATTATGTTTCCATTTTCAAGGAAAGCATTTAAGGAGTATATCACTCATGCAGGCCCTCACAATTCTAACTGAAGCCAAGCATGGTTGCACAATTATAAAGTTGGCTTCCAGCTGAGACAAACAATATTAACTGTTATTTATTATTGTACTTAATTATTTCTATAGCACCCTTTCTGCCAAGGGGGTACACAATAAATCTAAAATAAACCCATCCTGCTTAGGGATTTTATTATATGTTGTTGTTGTTAGTCACAAAGTCGTGTCCGACCCATCGCGACCCCATGGACAACATTCCTCCAGGCCTTCCTGTCCTCCACCATCCCCCAGAGTCCACTTAAGCTCACACCAACTGATTCAGTGCCTCCATCTAGCCACCTCATTCTCTGCCATTCCCTTCTTTTGCCATCTATAGTTCCCAGCATTAGGCTCTTCTCCAGGGAGTCCCTCCTTCTCATTAGGTGGCCAAAGTATTTGAGTTTTATCATCACTATCTGGCCTTCTAAAGAGCAGTCAGGGTTGATCTCCTCTAGCACTGACCAGTTAGATCACCTTGCAGTCCAAGGGACTCGCAGGAGTCTCCTCCAGCACCACAATTCAAAGGCCTCAATCCTTTGGCGCTCAGTCTTCCTTATGGTCCAGCTTTCATAGCCATACATTGCAACTGGGAAAATCATAGCCTTGACTATACGCACTTTTGTTGGCAGGGTGATGTCTCTGCTTTTTAGTGTGTTGTCTAGATTTGTCATTGCTTTCCTTCCCAGGTTCCTATGGAGTATAGATCTTTGCAGCATCGGACTTTCCTTTCACCACCAGATACATCTGCAACTGAGTGTCCTTTTGACTTTGACCCAGTCGCTTCATTCTTTCTGGCGCTACTAGTACTAGCCCTCTGCTCTTCCCCAGTAGCATATTGAACACCTTCTGACCTGAGGGGCTCATCTTCCGGCGTCATATCTTTTTGCCTTTTGGTACTGTCCATGGGGTTTTCATGGCAAAGATACTGGAGTGGGTTAACATTTCCTTCTCCAGTGGATCACATTTTGTCAGAGCTCTCTGCTATGACCTGTCCGTCTTGGGTGGCCCTGCACGGCATAGTTCATAGCTTCACTGAGCTACGCAAGCCCCTTCGTCACGACAAGGCAGTGATCTATGAAGGGGACTATTATATGTAGCAGTACACAATAACAATTAAAATGGTTTAAAATCTTGGATAAAGAGATTAAGAAATAAAGTGAGGAAGACATGAATGGGAGTGTATATACGTCAAACCAGCATAACAAATCAAGGCTATATATTGTAGCATATTGCTTTAGTTTATTATTAAGTAATTCCAAAGGGTTGCTCTAGATCTGATAACAACATGGCCTCTCTCCTATACATTTTTTTTCTTTTTTGCTACATACAACTTGTCCTCATCCCCTGTCTCTATTGTTTGAACTTCCTTACTTTCTTGTTTGTAAGACTACATACTTAGCCACCGGAAAGCTCCAAACAGGTGGATTAAAATGAATGGCTGTAAAAGAAAATTATACAGCTTGCCAGATTCAAGTGTATCCTTTGCAGTTAATGTCAAAAATTAATTTGAGAGCAGAATCAAGCAGATTGGGTTGCACATTACAAAAATGTCTGTATTTGTAAGATTTTATTAAATATTTGTGAAGTCTTTACATTTGGGTGGAAAGGCTGAATTAAAGCAGAGCAAAAATCTAGGTTTTTTATGACTTTCAAGGCTGATGACTATTGCTTAGAGCATTTGTGACTCAGACCATCTAGGCTTAGTGTGGTTTTGCTTTGATGCAAGTGTTAATAGTCGGCATACTATGGTGGGAAATAGAACAGAATTTAATAATGAGTATAATTTGGATGTCTCGGGGCAGACTGGTTATACCAATTTATGCCAATTTTACATTTTTTAAACAAACAATATAGTAAAGCTCCAGTTTGAGAATTAATATGTTCTCATGAAACTAGCCAATAAGAATGAAAATATGGAGTTCATTTTCCTCCATCCCAAGAGAAAAAAATATAGCTGCTGTTAATATAGGATAGGAAAGGAAGAAAAACATAACTTATTTCCCTGAAGATGGGCTTGCAAGCATGCCTGATATGGCATTCAATGCTGAAGTGCAGGTCAGAATGTACCTACATTATATACTCAGTTATTAAGCGGCTTGATGGGATTACCCATCCCAAGCATACTGCATTTGCAGTGTCATTCTTTACTGTATATTTTAGCTACTTAAAATATTTTATTTGTTTTTGATAAGATTGTATAGCATTTTTGTGGTATTTCATTATCTTGCTTTTTATGTATTGTTGTAAACTGAGCAGAGAGCATCAGCTATGGGACAGTGCAGAAATTTCACACACACACACACACACTAGTAAATTTATAGATTATATTAGAGATCTAGAGATATAACAACAATAATAAAATAACATACAGAGCACAAAATATGTTAAGGGTGCAATCATATGCATGTTCAGACAGATAAAAGGCCTACAACTGTCAGCATGCCCCAAGTACAAGTGGAAGTTAGACAGCAAATCCTGAAATGAACTACAATATAGACTACAGAATTGTGTATCTTTTACACAGCACTTGCTTATTATTTTTTTAAAACAGTATGCTTGTCCAGCAAAGAAGGACCTCAGCAGGACTGCAAGACTATAACACTTGCTGACAAACTAGGTGAAGAAGCCAAGATAGTTTTGTCTGTTACCAAACTGGTCTGCCAGACTTCAACCTAAATATCCCTTCACCTTTAAGTTTCCAGCCAAATTAGGTGATATGCAAGCTGTGCGTTTTGCCATCATTTTATCTTTCAGTCCTTTTGTGTGCTGTCTTCCTGTTATGAAAGCATGATTCTTGGTCTGCTACACAGAAAACAAATGAGGTGCCCATTTTCCCATCATTCTGTCTCTTCCCTACAACCACCCCCTCAATGCTTGCACTCCCTACATGGCACACATGGAGTCCTTCTACAGAAGCCAGGAAGTAGGGAAGCTAAAAGGACTAGGGGTGAAGAACAGGAAGAAGCCATTACTGCCTTAAATCTCATAGCTATAAAATGTAATGGTAAACAAGGAATCTCCAGGGTGCAACGGAGCAACATTATTGAAAGACAAACTCACACAAAAATGGTACTCTGATGCTATTGTAGCTCTACATAGTACTCTCTCAACACCCAGTCTTAATTTCTGGCTAAAGCTCACTATTTCCAACAGCTTTGTCACTCCAATCTCCTATCATGCAGAGGCTCACTCAGAGCCAATAACAATTTGTCCTAGGCAAGAAGCTAATTGCAAGGCTGATTGAAAGAAAAGCATTTTCAAGAAAACTCTGCTGATGTTTTTTCTTTACATTGTAGCATGAAGCAAAATGTAATTTTTGCCTGCTTACACCATATATAACATTACAAAATTTCAATGAGCAGGGTTTGTGAAAGAATTTGTGCACTATAATGTCTAAATAAGAAAATAAGTAGTACAATGAAGGTGTTCTTTCTCCAGAATATAACTTTTAAGTGCAGTGCAGTGTTGATTGCTACAGCACATGGCAAAGGCAGGTGGGGGAGGTAAAAGAAAGGCTGGATACTGGACAGCAAAATAGGAAATGCTTTGTCTGTCACTGTCCACATCTGCAGCAGACGTCCCAGAGCTTTGCCACCATTATTAGAATGATGCCATGGATGCCACTGATATGACCATGAATATTACTCACATGGCCATGGATCTTTCCATGACCCTAGTGCTCAAAAAGAGTGACACCCACATGGTAAACAGAAAAGTACCACAAGTTCAAAACCATAAAGTTGCTTTATGCCATAGCTTAACTCAGTGGTTTTCAACCTTTCCACAGCTGGAGACTGGCAAAAACAGGAAAACCACCTTGGGAACTGCTGAGGCAAAAACAAAAAGCACCATACACATAATACAGTATTCTGTGTATTAGTTTCCAAACACAACACCAATAAATAAATAAATATTCCAAAACAACCAGAAACCGAGCAACAAAAATGCCAACAAAAGAAGAAAATATCAAAATTGGTGCAAAACCCAGCTCCCACCGAGCCGTCTCTCCCCTCCCTGCCTCCTCCCGCCATGGCACCAGCACACCCCCCGCAAATGCAGTATCAACTAAGAAAGAGGTGGCGGAGCACAGCCAGCCCCCATGCCCGTCTCATGTGTACTTTTTTAAATGGTATGTAAATATATAAGATAAATCTGAAATACACAAATACGTGATTTTTTCAACAACAACAAAAAAAAGCAACATAGCTTTTAAAAGATCCCTATGCATTTAAGCCCCAATATTTATCTCAGTCCAGTATATACAAGAAATTTATACACAGCAAAACTGTTTAACATATAGTTCTGTTGGGAATGAAAGAGGAAATTGTTCCTGGCATGTGTTTCACGGTCAGGGCCAGGGTGGCACTGACTCTTCAAATGAGGACAGTGAGGCCTGAGCAATGAGGCCTGCAGACACAGAGATGATGGGCGAGGAGCTTATCTTAAGGCTGCCACTTTCAGATGTTTAGCCAGATTCTGGCAACCAACAGGGTCTAGAAGTGCCAGAAGAGGGAATGGTAGAGAAGCAAGAGGAATCTGGTCCAATCCTTGAACCTATGGCACAGTGCTGGAAGAGAAGGGCTAGCCAACTAGAGGGCCTGCATAGATCTATGAGGCTTGCCCATCTCCAAAGGGACACTCCCAGAGGGGTGGGGCCAGGGTTACTCAAGCAAAACACCTACAGAACACACAATGGAATTGAGAGGACAAATACATTCCAACTATGAGCAGAGCTGCTGGATCCAAAAGCTCAAGCAGCTCTTTGGTAAAGAAAGAGGAGGCACGGGGGGGGGGGGGGGCTGATACTAGTCGCCTAGGTTCTCCTCTGTGAACAATTGATAGAATTTTGACTTTGCAAAGAAGAGGGGGATTACATGGCCACCATATCAAGCTAAAGAATTATTTGTACACATGATTCTCCAACCAGCTTGGAAAACACATACAAAATCCTGCTTCTGCACACTTAGGGCTCCCCAGTGGAAGGGCAATTGTCTTCTGTGGAAGAAGGGGACAATGAAGTCACTCCCTTGAGTGAGCACTGTTGTTCCAAAAGTGAAGCTCAGTTTTTCCTCATTAAATTTTCTTTCCCTTAAGCAGCTCACGGAAGAGCCCAATTCCTATCATAGTTCAGCAGCAGTCTTTAAAACAACACTAGATTTTGGTTCAGATGTGCATCAAGAAAGATTTCAATATGCCGTTACCATATAAATAGCACAATTTCCATATTAGTATATAGTAAACTAATTAACAAGAGGGTCCTCAAATGCAGATTTGCACTAATAATAGGTTCCAGCTCTTAAAGGGTTGAAAACTACTGCAATGGAAGACATTTCTGGTTTTTATTCTGATAAAAACTAATCCTATAGCTTGTTAGTATGATATCATAGTCCTGTGAAGAATCACTTTAAATTGAGTAGTGAGTGCTGCCAAAAAAAAAAAGTGTAGGACTTATTTGTCTAATTTAGTCTATTGTAATTACATGATCCCTACAGTGATCAATATACTGATATCCAAATTCTTAAAAAACAGTATTTTCTTTTTCTTATACCCTTTACAAACACTGCAGTAATTCCATGTATGTTCATAGTGCTTTTATTTTAAATCTCACCCTTCACCTCAGTTCTCATGACCTGGGTTGCAAATCATACTTCAAAGAAAAGGATGTAAGTATTTGTAAGTTAAATAGCAGAAAGAATAAAGTCAGGCTAACTAGGAAAGGTAGACTTCTGAAAGGTCCACTGTGATTCACTGATAACAATTCAGAGTGCCAATTTTAGAAGAAAAGAACCAAATGAATCGATACATATTTTTACTGTATTTTCATGTCCTGTGTTTCAAGTATACCATGACCTTAAGAAAACTCACCCCCAGCCTAGAATATTAAAATCAACATGAAAATAGTACAACAAATGCAATCAGCATGCTTATCTTTCATTTTGCCACACAAATGAACTTCTTCAGATTCTGTGACTTTTTACAAGATGAAACTGGCCAGCAAGTCAGCCCTTCCTTTCCTTGTCATCAAACCATACATCAGGGGCAGGCAACACAATGTTCATGTACACCAGTGAGCCCTCAACATATTTCTTAGTATTCATCAAGGTGTTTCCACCTACTGCCATACCAATTTCCCATGAACACCTTTGGACACCATGAAGGGTAGGAGGGAATTTGGGAAGGCTAGGATCACACAACATGACAAATCAACTCATACTAAATGCTAATTATGTGTTAAGTGTGGGTTATGACAGAATCATGGACTGTTGTGTTATGTGAACATCAGCCATACTACAAACCTTGCAGTTTTTTTAACCGTGAGTAATCCACAGTTAACAAACCAACAATAAACCATGGGTTCTTATAATGGGTTGTTCATGTTTAACCCACAGTTCAACAACAACCCAATCCAACCAGTGAGTTCATCTATGAGAAAGGAAGAGATACAGAATGGGAATGAATTGGTTGGAGAAGAGAAAAATAATTTAGCTTCTATGGCATAGCCTTCTGTTGGTGCTGAAATCTGCAGCCTCAAATGAGTAGTTTAAGGTACAATCCTATGCTTGTTAAGGCAGGACACAAGTCCTACAACACTCAGCATGGCTTAGCCAATTTTCCTGTCTAAATGCACACAGGATTGCATTCTTGGCGTGTTATGGCTCAGATGCCACCTCTGCTTTATGGATAATTTGGGCAAGTTACATATGGAGAATTTAGTAATAGCTATACCTTACACAGCAGCCATTTGGCAGTGGTTCCGGGAATAGTTTCTCTGTTTGCCAAATGTTTCTGTGGATCAAAAAGGTTGCTTACTTTTACCCTACAGTAGCACCACTCTTCAGGGAACAGTATTAAGAATCCTCCTTTTATCCATTGCACTGGTTTTTAATGAATCCAGAGGAAATAAAGCTTTGTCTTGCAATATCGTGACAAGAAACACAGAGAGTTAGAGCTGTTCATTTTATCCTCTCTCAAGACATCAAAAACACTTAATTCTGTGATTTAGCTTTTGTACATTGAAAACTAGTATAAATGGCTTACTGCCAAAACTAATGATTAATTTCTACCTTCTAATTGGCTAAGAAAGCAATTCTATGCCTTAGTGACAGGCATATTTTTTTAAAATGAAACTGCATGATATTATGTTGAAACATTCATTACTGTTTGTCAGTAATTATATTTATACTCTGCCTTTTGTCAACAGGACAATATTTTTTATATTTAAGCTTTCATCTGCATGACAATGTGGCCAGCCAATCACAATAAGAGAAAATGTGGCATTAATTCAACTTGATATAATCTTTATAGATATAGCCAAGTTATCTCATTACTACACACATATAATACAAGAGCAACATAACAGTTGACAGAAATGCCAATGCAGACAACAGATTAAAATATCAGGCATACTAGCTTTCTCCATAAAAGATGCATATTTAAACCTTACAATACAAATTCATTTCTTTAGTGGTTAGAAATCAGCTCTTATTTTCATAAATCAGCTCTTATTTGTGGTTGTGAGCCACCCAGTGGTGCTGTGGCACAACTGGGTGACATACAAATGTTATAAATAAATAAATGACACCAACAAGTTGGTTGAGTTCAGTTACAAATTCCTTTAAATAAAATAATGGATTATTCAAAATACCTGCATTGGGAAAACACTTTCTTTTTATTTCTGAAGATTCAAAAAGGGAAATGAGGAACACCAGATGCTCCCTTATATTCAGTCAGCCCATTGGTCCCTCTAGTCCAGTGTAGCTGACCATGACTGGCAGTAGTTTTCTACGGCTTCAAGCAGAAATTTTGCAAGCCCTGCTGAAATATGCCAGAGACTGAATTTGGGACCATTTCTGTGCAACTCATGCACTTTACCAATGAACAACAGTCTTTACCCCAGGAAAAAAGGAGAGAACCAATCAATCTAATAAAAAGTAAACCTTTCTTGGGACACTTGAGATTCCTTACATAGGCAGAAGATCCAATACTAAGTATCTACTTATGACTAGCAAAGTGGGCTAGACGTGTAAATGGAAGAAACTGCATAACAAGAGCCATGCTGGATCAGACCTAAGGTAAATCTAGTTCCAGCAATCTATTCACACAGAGCTAGTTATATGTCTGTGGGAAGCCAACAGCAGGATATATTCCCCAACAACTGGCATACTGAGGCAAACTACCTTTGAACCTGGAAGATACCATCACCATGACTAGCAGCCATTAATATCTCCTATTCTGCCTAATCCTCTTTTAAAGCCATCTGCATTAATCTCAAAGGCTTCAAAGGCTTCAATTCTTCAGCACTCAGCCTTCCTTATGGTCCAACTTTCACAGCCATACATTTGCAACTGGGAAAACCATAGCCTTGACTATACACACTTTTGTTGGCAGGGTGATGTTGTTGGTGGGCATGTCATGAGAGGAGCCGGCTGGTGCCGGAGGTCAGACTAGATGGCCTGGGAGACCCTTCTGACTCACTCTGTTTCTCTGTTTCTATGTCTCTGCTTTTTAGTATGCTGTCTAGATTTGCCATAGCTTTCCTCCCCAGAAGCAAGCATCTTTTAATTTCTTGGCTCCAGTACCCATCTGTGGTGATCTTGGAGCCCAGGAAAATAAAATCTGTCACTACCTCCACTTCTTCCCCATCTATTTGCCAGGAAGTGAGAGGACCGGATGCCATGATCTTAGTTTTCTTGATGTTAAGTTTCAAGCCAACTTTTGCGCTCTCCTCCTTCACCCACATCAAGAGGCTCTTTAGTTCCTCTTCACTTTCTGCCATTAGAGAGGTATCATCTGCATATCTGAGGTTGTTTATATTTCTCCCAGCAATCTTAATTCCAACTGGTGATTCATCTAGGCCCGCCTTTCTCATGATGCGCTCTGCATATAAGTTAAATAGGCAGGGCAACAGTATACAGCCTTGCCGAACTCCTTGCTCAATTTGGAACCAATCAGTGGTTCCATGTCCAGTTCTCACTGTTGCTTCTTGACCCGCATTTGGTTTCTCAAGAGACAAATAAGATGGTCTGGTACTCCCATCTCTTTAAGAACTTGCCACAATTTGCTGTGATCCACACAATCAAAGGCTTTAGCATAGTCAATGAAGCAGAAGTAGATGTTTTTCTGGAACTCCCTAGCTTTCTCCATGATCCAGCGTATGTTGACAATTTGATCTCTAGTACCTCTGGCTCTTCGAAATCCTGCCTGTACTTCTGGTAGTTCTCGGTCCACATACTGCTGAAGACTAGCTTGTAGAATTTTGAGCATAACATTGTTAGCATGTGAAATGAGTGCAATGGTGCGGTAGTTTGAACATTCTTTGGCATTGCCCTTCTTTGGAATTGGAATGTAAACTGACCTTTTCCAATACTGTGGCCACTGCTGAGTTTTCCCAATTTGCTGGCATATTGAGTGTAGCACTTTTACTGCATTGTCTTAAAATCATCGTCATCACAATATGATAAAACCATCAATACAAACAATCAATCCACTTGCATATATACATACACACACACAAACAAACATATAGCATATACATGTATCAGCTAACACCGATCTAATGAGATCTTTAAGCAGAGGTGTGGTGAACACACTGTGGATGTATGCATTATACTCTTAATGGTGAATAGCTGCTCAATGGGGGAAATTATCTCAAATATTCATTTATGTCCAAAGCATAGATATTACTTTCCATTTTTTGTTCTCAAAACAAGCATATGCAACAAGCCATAGAGAAAAGAAAATAATGGAAATCCCTCCAACCTTTTATCTACAGTTCTAGGAGGCAATGGCACAGGTAGCTTCTTACAAGTCAAGTTTTCCAAAGTGCTACAGATATTATCAGCTTTTTGTCAAAGGTTATTGCAAATCCCAGGAGTGTCCTAGGTGGTGGGAGGGGAAGAGAAAAGACCTTCCATCTTTCTCCATGTGACCTTCTATCACCAGAGGACCACTACTGAAATTTAAGTATGGATCCCAGCATCAATTTCTGAAATGACTTTTAACCTTCCTTTTCCCCAATTCCCCACCTCCAATCTAAGTTTAGATTCTTAGGACAAAGAGTAAACTTTTCATGGACTGAACATTAAAAATAAGTGAATCATCTCAGACAAGTATGGTTTGATGACATCAATATAAACGCGGTATGCAAATTTCTTAGTTTGTGAATTCAACGATCTTGAGAAATGTACCTGAAAAATGCATGATTATGATAGCCTGGGATAAAAGAAACTGCTGAAAATTGCAACCAAAGGCTATCACAATCCAGAAGTTAATGAAATAAAACATCAGTATGAGAAACAATGATACTACAGATTAAAAGCAAATTAAATAATTTATCTCCAATCTTCACAAGAGTTATAGCAAACAATCTAGCATTTCAAATTACCTGTAATATATTATGTAATTCTATTTTATTCTGATAAAACATTTATGATAGCTTTCTAAAGAAAAGATACAATATTTAATCCACAGCAACTATATCACCCTTCCATAATCTTTAATTATCACTTGGTAAAAGTAAACTGATATTCATTAATGCCACTCAAATATAACCAAATAGTTTCTCATTTAAATAAGAATGGCTGCAATGGTTTGTGAGAAGTCACTTGCTGCTCTATAAAGCTGTGGTTGTCATACCAGTCCTGCTGCAATGGCTACTCACAGGTTGAAGGAAGGTGCATCTTTACTATGTTCTTTTATGATTAAATAAGTTAATAGAAAATGAATTAATATCTATTAACCATTATAGCTGACTGGGGCCACCATGTTCAGAGGAGTGCACCACTGAATCTCAGCACAAAGGAAAACCATCGTAAGCCGAGAGCTTCCACATGCATTGCTAACAGAATCCTGCACTAAATGGAATTTACTCTGTTCAGTAAAGCAAGTGTAAATGCAAAATATTGTGAAAATATTATGGAACAGAGCAATGTCAATCCATATGGGGTTAAATATTATCAAAACTCTTAATTACACAGTCAGACCCATGTAAAGCATGATAACCTGGAATGTTTAACCAGGTAATGTGTTATAAATCAAACTCAAAAATATGAAACAATTTATGAAGCCAGAACCCTATTGACTTTCACTTTCTTTACCAGCATTAGAGACTGTAAATTTTAAAAAATACTGTCTATATGTTATTTTGCTATTTGTGCATCTGCTGCTTTCACATTCATTTTTACTCAATTGTCACATATAGCTGTACTTGTAGGACATGCACCTGCTGTCAAGACTGTGTCCTGTGAAGGAAAATGCATGCACACTGTGCTATCATTTTGAGTTGATGTTATTTTATGGCATACACAAGAGAAGAGTGCCTACATGTATGTTCATCTTCCAGCTGCCATACAAACTAAGAATAAGGCCTTAGTACGTAGGCCTTGACAGGAAGAAAACGGATACATTCAAACATGGTTCTGAAGAAGAGCTTTGAAAATATCCTGGACCAAGGGAAAGATGAGCAATTGAATCATAGCTCAAATCAAGCCAGAGCTTTCCCTAGAAGCAAAAATGACAAAGCTGAGGCTGTTGTACGTATCATGAAAAGGGAAAGTCAAACATCAGAAAAGAAAAGGAAGATGAAATAAGAGATGGATTGACTCCAGAAACAGTCTTGAATTTAGACTAGTTAAGCAGGTTTGGAATGGATAGGAAATTTTGGAGGGTTTTCACTCATAAGGTCACGTTAAATTGGAGATGATTTGACAGCACACAACAACATGTAGGCCTCAATATGCTGTGTATCACCTGATATTCCATCCCATGCTTCTTCTGAGGTAATGCATTGCCTTTAGGGTTGCCATCATTTAAAAAGCTGTTGCACCAGGTAAGTACACCCATACAGTACTTATACATTAAGATCCCTAAGTATACCCATACAGTGTTGGAACAAGCAAATGAGCAAAGGAAATATTATCTGCCTTTAGATCTTTTTGTGAAAACCTCTCTCAGCTTTATGCCCAATTTAAACATGATGCCTGATGTATAAACCAAACCTACCCATATAGAGTTGCATGCTGCAGATATACTATTTAAACTGGGTTATCAGTTACTGGGTGTGCAGTGTTAGTACATCAAGTATTCATGAGCTTGGTGCATACAGAGCAGCTGGCAACCCAGTTTAAACACAATCCTGTTTAGTCATGCATTGGTTCATTTTATACATCCAGAGTCAACAAACATAGGCAACTAACAGCATTTCTGCTCAAAAGAGGTAGAATCTAATTATCCTACCCTAGAACATACTTTTTGTGCAATTCTATCCCAGTAGGGAGAAAGATGGGGACACTGTGAATGTGTGGTGTAATCCTGTACATGTATACTCAGAGGGAAGCCAGAGAGCTTTCAAGGGATTTAATCCCTAGTGACTTTAAGACTGCAGCCTTAAGTCTTCACTGTAAGACAAAGATAGCTAGAAATATCACATACCCACTATCATCCTTTTCATGACCTGTAGTGCCAGTGTTTACTATAGATACCTGTTTTTCTGATGTCCATGGGTATATATGATCTAATGAGTGATTACTGTAGTTGAGACTACCCCAATCTAATGCCTTCTAGGAGTTTTATGCTACAACACACATTATTCCCAGCTACCATGGGCTGCTTTACACATCCGAGAGTGAACCCTACACCATAAAACCGTATGTCACAATACATCTGTTAGAAATGCCACTTCTAGATGTTGTCTTTGATGCAACAACAGCTCATCAACAAAGACTACTCCTACAGAAAATAGCGAGCGACTAAATGCAGTGAGACTCACGAGAACCTATCAGACTCTGACAGCTAATGGTTTAAAAATAGTGGTGACGACGCAACTGCCTCAGCGGTGCGTCAGAGGAAATGCTTCAACCTCGTACCACAGCCTCGAAACTTCCTACCACTACTGCTGGAGGTGCGCACGGGGCGCCCTCAGTGGATGGGGCGCGCGAAGCAAGAGGAGAGCCTTTAGCTCCGCCTCGGGGAAAACCAACCCGGACGGGTTCCTTTTTTCTTACCGACTGATCACATCGAGAAGCGGAGGGAGGCGCGGCGGCTCCTCGGCCACGAGCGTCTCGCCTGCCGTGCCCCCCGCCTCTTCCCCCTCTGCCGCGGCTCCCGCCTCCTCGGTGGTGGCCAGCCTCGCCGCTACCTCCAGCGACTTCTGCCTGTTTTTCCCTGCCGCCGGGCCGCCTCCGATTTTGCCGGGCCCCTTCCCTTTGGGGCTTGCTGCCACGCTCGGGCTGCATCGCGGCCGTTCCCGCCGCCACGCTGCTCTCAGCCGGACTTCCCTAGGCCGGCGCGGGTCCCCGCCTTCTCCGGAAAGCGGGCTGCTCCGACGCAGAGAGCAGAAACTTGAGCGAGCGCCAGGCTCGGGCCTAGCGAGCAGAACGCTGTAGCCTGGGCGACGCCTCGCAGTGCGCACCTCCCAAATACGAGCCTTTCCAAACAGGCTGCAGGTGCTGAAAGGCTTGTGCCATCGCAGCGTTTAGCTGTCTTTTAGTTAGTTTCAAGGGCTGGCTGTATTGCATGGATTCTTAATAAGAGTGGCACGATATCGCCACACCAGGCCAAATCACAACACGTTGGAGAATCGCACACAACTAAGCTTAAACATAAACTTGAAAGTAAATCCCGTTGAAACTAGCATTCCCGATAGGGTGAATGACACCCTATTAAATATCCCTTACGCAAGGTACACAGTACCGAACACAGTTAAAAATGAGGTAACAGTATACCCACATTAAACTCTTGAAAAGGCAACCATAAATTATGTCTAAAGATAGTTGTTACTGAGGTCTCAGCGCTCTATACAATCGAACAATAAAGTGGCTGAAGTCTCCGCGGAATCAAGACAGCCTCTACCCTATCAGTAGAGCTCTACCTTACCAGTGCGGAGAACATCGGTTACAGGCGTTGCTCAATAACGAACTTGATGGTTCTGTAACTACTTGGCAGTTAAATGGATCTTATAGACAAGGTAGTCATTTCCGCATATTCAATAGATTCCATACATGCAGAAATACATTCGTTTTTCTATTAAAATGGACCACTGCTCCAAAATGGAGACCTGAGGGGCATAGTGCATATACCAGTAAACTGCTATAAAGGAGCACACACAGCACCCAAAACCAGGATAAAATATGAGAGCTATCCACATAAAATGTGCACAGGCTAAGTTATCTAAATGCATACAAATTTAGAAACAATCACAATGTAATAGAAACAGTACATCTCACCACAAAGTGGAAGACTGGCCACATGACTGATGTGCTTTGGCTATTCTCCTGTCCAGGTGCTGCTGATAGGCGACTTCAAGGCTGCACTCTTCCTTCTCAGGGCACTTTATTTTCATACTGGACCTGCATTGAGCAGCCCTTCAAATAAAGGACATCTTCAAAGCTCTCCGTAAAATAGAAATTTCCACATCAAGAATTTGTTTACTCATTTTTTGAACAATCCCTTTGGGCTCAGGACTAGTCTTTAAGCATTGTCTAAAGGGCTACAGGATAATTTGGAGTCCTGGCTCCAACCTCGGAGAAGCACTCCAAGGTCAGAGCTGGAACTCCAGATTTGAGCTACCCACCCTCACAGCCAATGCAATTTTTGCTATCCTGGCAGCAGCTCAGAGGTAGCAAGACCAACTTTGGAGGTGGGGGGAAACTGGGGGAGGGAGGAGCAAGGCAATGCAACCCTACAAAGGATCCTGGCAGTGCCTCTGGCTCCTCTCCTCATGATTTATTATTATTATTATTATTATTATTATTATTATTATTATTATTATTATTATAACATTTCTATGCAGTATTAAGTATTAATAGTATTAAGCATTAAGTATGATGCAGTATTAAGCAGCCAAAATCAGCCATGTGAGTGTTTAGAGAGTGGGAAGAGCAACCAAAACATTGTTTGCTTCCTGCCCTCTATTGGATGCCCATAATCATCCAGATTTGGAAAGTTAAGGGCAGTCACACTGGATAACACATGAAACTGCCTTTCACAACATAAAATCACTCTCAAGTCAGTGTCTAATTGCAGGCTAAGACATTCTAAATTTTCAGGAGTTCTGATTGTTTTGATGTTCAAAGGAAAAAATGCTATAATTGTGCTATAGAATTTTACACTATGCACCTCAGTCCACTCAGGGCAGTTTCTGCAGCGGCCGATCAGCTGCCGTCACTCATCTGCCTTCTCAGTCCCTGAGGGCTCAATCCTCACTATAGGATGGCAAGCAAGGAGGAGGCGGCAACACAGCAACTGCTTTCACAATTGCAGATACTAAATGAGTGAATGGTTAAGTGGACTTTGTCAGTATTCTGATACTGAGGATACACAAAACACTGAGACGAGACCTGCAGTAATGCAAACTGATGGAGTGACCATTTGATTTGTATTTTGAAGCTCTGAACACAAGCCTGTGCTCTTTGGCTTCTTCATGGTAGAACGAAGGATCAAGATCTTAGCAATTACTGAATGATCATTGTTTGCATTTTAATAGTATCTTGGAAACATTGTTCTTATTATACTTTTGCAATTTTTTACTACTTCACTATCTTAATTTCATTACTTCTTTACTGCCACTTTTACCTCACTCAAAATTGTATTCCTTTCATCAAGAATATGCTTTTAAAGATTATTCAGGAAAATGAATGCAATATTTCCCTGTGTTCCCTGTGTGAAGTATTCATGATACATTAAAAATCCAGTTTTGGGTAAAGCAGATATTATTTCCAAGGACCATTTCACACATGTCTCTAGAAATCATACTCTGAGCCTCTCTTGTGCTATTTGTTCTATGCATAAAAGATGTTAGCATCTGGTTCAGAATTAGTGGGAGGGGGAAGCCATTTTAAAATTGAATATGCATTATGGCCAATGAGATTTTAGATTTGTGTTAGAAACTAATTTAAGGGAAAACTGATTTAAGCTTCACCTTTGAAAATGTCCAAATGTTTCCATAGAGCATCCTCAGGAAAATTGTTCCATCACAAAAAGAGGCCTGTGCTTCCTGGAACTGGTAGAAGCCTTATGCAACTAAACACTACCTCAGTCAACATATGCCAGTTTCAAGAAATCAGTCTCCCCCACCACCTTCCTAACATAACAGGTGACAGTTAACCCCATACTGTTGCTGCAAAAACTGACTATTTAATGACAAGTAACATACTCAAGGGACTGCAGGTGTCGCAGTGGTTTAATCCGCTGTGCTGCTTGGCTGGTTGATCGGAAGGTTGCTGGTTCAAATCTGCACAATGGAGTGAGTTCCCGTTGCTCCGTCCCAGCTCCTGTCAACCTTGCAGTTCGAAAGCATGCAAATGCAAGTAGATAAAAAAGTACCACTTCGGTGGGCAGGTAACAGCGTTCCGTGCACTTCAGTGTTTATTCATGCCGGCCACATGGCCACAGAGACTGTCTGCAGATAAACACTGGCTCCCTTGGATAGGAAATGGAGATGAACACCGCCCCCTAGAGTCAGACATGACTAGACTTCACGTCAAGGGGAAACCTTTACCATTACCTAACATACTCAAATGAAGACAGGGAGCACTCATCCCCAAGGCAAACAGTGCCACTCCAAATAACATCCTGGGATATTTTACGTGTTCCTTGTGCATTACTATCAAGTGCATGCCAGGTGGGAATTTAAAAACTATAATGTTAATTAACATTTTGCTGTCAAACTTTGTTGCATTTGCAACAAACCTACCAGAAGGAATTATCCATGTAAGGCAAACTTCAGCCACATATACAATGGTTATTTGGTATGAATGCAGCTGGAGGACAATCTCTATAACTTCCTTTAAGAGTGAGGGATAACCTAGGTTGGGAGTCTGTAGACCACTTATAACAGCACTGTGTAGGGGGACAGTAGATAAAGAATTGTTGTTACTCTTTGGTAGACTCATCTCTGAAGAACAACAGGAAATAATCAAAGAATGGGGTTATGATAGATGGAGCTAAGAAAGAACAAGAAAGGCATTGCATTTGCAACAAGTTAGAGAGGGATGAATAGAGAGCCATAAGCTATTTTCCATCCACCTTGTGTTTGTGTGTGTGGGGGAGGGGGGGTGGAGCTGAAAAACATAAGTTAAGAAATACATGTTTAAAATTTGGTGCCATTGTTATGACCAGCCTGGAAGGACTCACTTCATCATACCATACTGACTCCATCTTACTCAGGTCCAAGAAACAGAAATCTGCAATCAGCAGCAGGTCTCTGCTTAAGTGAAAAGCCATGTCATCTTTAGGCCAAGTGCTGCCACTTACTCAGCCTATTAAATAGCAAACTGTCCAGTTGCCTCAACAATTAAGCTTTCTAGAGCCTGTCTCAGAGATGGGAATGAGACAGTAGCAAATGGTTAACAAGCAAAAAATGAGATTCTTCTGGAATCTCAGGCAAAAGGGGAGAGACCAGAAAAGTTATATTGCACTAGAAGAGGAAATTTGGGGGGGGGGGGGTCTTTCTCTTGCAGCAGAGGCACCACAAGCAAGTTTCCCAAGAAACAGGGGAGCTTTGGGGAAGCACATGGCTTCTCTGGGACAGATGCCCATGTGCAGTTCTTGAAAACCAAAGTGGGGAAGACCTGACACAGGCATAAGAACTTCACTACATACCTCATGGGTCTTCAAAGGTCTAGTCCGGTGGTTTGCACAGAACTGTGCTAACTAGATTGTACTTTTCCATTTTTGTTTTTTGCTGCTGATTTGATACTTTGAGCTGCCTATTAGTGTTTTGCTCAGAATCTGACCAATTTTTCCTCATTCTGTACTTTCCCTGAATCCTTAATAAATCTTTTACCTTGTTTTTACCAAAACCCTGGCTGTGTGCTTTGGGAGTGAAAAAAGAAGAAACTTACAAGGGGCACGCCACAATTTTGGGTCACACTAATGCTATTTCAATGCCCATTTTACATGCTGTGTTCTGAGCAAAATCTGTAATCAGCTGTGCTGCTTTAAGGAGGGTTGTCTAACATAAGCCCAGCATAAGGGGCCCCAGTGGGATCCTTGACCAGTCATTCCCATGGGGCTGAGAGAGCTTAAGAATAAAAAAGACTGGGTTTGTTTTATCCTTGGTAGTAGCAGTTAGTCCTTTTAGTCCTACTACATCCTCAGATAGGGTTTCCTGCAGCCATCAAGTCATCAAGTCACAACCAGGCAAGGTATCAGAATGATTAAGGGTGCAGTCCTACACACACTTTGAGTTCAGTAGAGGAATCAGGCCTGGCCAGGTTTTATATCCTTCTCTGCCATGAAATTTACAGGATGAATTCACAGAGCCTATAGGAATAGGGCAGTATATAAATATTAAGATTATAAATAAATAAATTTAGGCAAGTCACTGACTCTGTATCTATCCTACCTCACAAGGTGAGCAGGAGGAGGATCATGCACAGTCACTTGTGATTCTTGAATGAAAGGAGAAGATATACATTTAACTAATAAATATATAAACTAAGCTAATGTGATACATTTGTAGATTAATTTCCCCCCAAAGGGTTAAATCTCAGACAGAGATTATTTAATTCTTCCTCTCTGAGATGTAATTGCAATGCATATCGTCTAGCCCATGTATCTTTTAGCTCCTGTTGGCATTATTCAGAGCTTTGTTGTTGTTTAGGGCTAATTACCATAAGAGAAACAATTTTTTTATCAGGAGTGCAGTCAGAACAGTTTAAACCTTGCTTAGGAAAGTTGTCCCCAAACCATTCCTGCTAGCGTTAAAAAAAAAAAAACTGATGTGGTTTTTAATGACACAATTTGCTTCATGTCTAGTTTGGTCCATGTTGGTTTAAAAAAAATACAAAATATACTGAACTATTCATCTTAAATAGTTAAACTAATTGTTCAAGGAATAAACAGACTTATGTCTGATGATGAGTTCTACATAAAGCTACCTTTATACAGCAACAGATATTTGATTGGATGACAGATATTGCCAAATCTGTTTTGTATCTCTAAATTGAATACTTACTTAATTGATCGTTAAATATCTTTGAGCATAATTAATAATTGAAATTGTGTGATTGTTTTAACAATTTTCTTGTGCTAAGTATATTAGGCAGGTGCTTCTTACTGTTTTATGAGCTTTCTTTCTCTTCTCATTAAAAAGGTATCTTCAAAGTACAGATGAAGAAGCTGGAGCAACTTAGAAGAGGCTGATATTAATACGCCAGGAAAAAGAATGGAAGAAAAGTTACACAGCAATTCAACCATTGTCAATGGTACAGCTGCTAACCATAAACCATTAGAAGGTCATAGCCTTTGGGAAGTAATTACCATTGCTACTGTAACAGCCATTTTAAGCTTAATAACTATAGTGGGGAACGTCCTTGTAATGATATCCTTCAAAGTCAACAGCCAGCTCAAGACAGTGAACAATTACTATTTACTCAGTCTTGCCTGTGCAGACCTAATCATTGGAATATTTTCTATGAATCTTTATACATCCTACATATTAATAGGACACTGGTCTCTTGGAAGTCTGGCATGTGATTTGTGGCTTGCCCTGGATTACGTAGCTAGCAATGCCTCAGTAATGAATTTGCTAGTTATCAGCTTTGACCGATATTTTTCTATTACACGGCCATTAACCTACAGAGCTAAACGTACACCCAAAAGGGCTGGCATTATGATTGGTCTAGCTTGGCTAATTTCTTTTATTTTGTGGGCACCTGTGATCTTATGCTGGCAGTACTTTGTAGGGGAACGGACTGTCCCACCTGGAGAATGCCAGATACAATTTTTGTATGAACCCATTATCACCTTTGGTACTGCAATTGCTGCATTCTATATCCCAGTTTCAGTGATGACTATTTTATATTGCCGCATTTATAAAGAGACTGAAAAACGGACCAAGGACCTGGCTGAACTTCAAGGTTCCAGTTCCGTGGCTGAGTTCGAAATGATTAAGCCTCAACAATCTCTACTGAAGTCCTGCTTTAGTTGCAAGCAACAAAATTTAGCCAAAAGAGAGAGATGCCAGGCTTCATGGTCTTCATCTAGCCGAAGCACCTCTGCTACAGGAAAAGCATCCCAGATCCAAAATACTTGTCAAGACTGGTCCAAGGCAGACCAGCTAACTACCTGCAGCAGCTATGCATCATCAGAAGAGGAGGATAAACATGCCTCCGACCCAGTCTTTCAGGTAGCTTATAAGACCCCAGTAAAAGGAAGTGGTGATGAACCTAAAGAGGAGAAAAAGGAAGCTTTTTTCAAAGACCATCCTAGGGAAACTGACTATGATACTGAGAAATACTTTTTAACGCCAACCAAGGGTCACGTTCAAAAAGGTAATAAATGTCTGGCTTATAAGTTCCGTTTGGTGGTTAAAGCCGATGGTGCACCAGAAGCTAACAATGGCTGCCGAAAAGTAAAAATCACACCTTGTTCTGCTAGTTTATCCAAGGACACTTCTATCAAAAACATGGATCCAAATATAAATAATCAGATTACAAAAAGAAAAAGGATGGTTCTTATAAAGGAGCGCAAAGCAGCCCAGACTTTAAGTGCCATTCTTCTAGCCTTCATAATAACTTGGACCCCCTACAATATAATGGTTTTGGTCTCCACATTCTGCTCAGATTGCATTCCTCCAACTTTGTGGCACCTTGGCTATTGGCTCTGCTATGTGAATAGTACAGTTAATCCCATCTGTTATGCTCTCTGTAACAAAACCTTCAGAAAAACCTTTAAGTTGTTGCTGTTCTGTCAATGGAAGAAGAAGAAGATGGAAGAAAAGTTATACTGGCAGGGTAATACAAAGCTGCCTTAATTTAAATTAAAGATTTTGAAAATAATTGATCTTGGCCAAGTACTGTAAATTAAATTGGTTGCAAATATTTCTTTGTAAATGTGTTGCTTTAAATATCTAGAGACAAAAGAAGTGAAATTAATGTGATGATAAATATATACGTATGGCTATGAAGGAAGCAGCCACAACAGTGAACATTTCTACCATTGTGACTACTCAGCAGAGCATTATTAATGTTGATATCATAGAAAGCATTCTTCCACATTTCTGCCAAATAAAGTGGCACTTTAAAACAATTTAATGATTGATGATGGAGTAGACCCATGCATTCGTCAAGCCCACCTTCGTGGAAAGTAACATATGCCTTCCCAATATTTCTCTTTGTTCAGTTTAGTTGTAGGTCTCCTTGCATCCCTTTCACTGCAAAATTGTCTCTTAACTGAATGGAAGCACATGGAAAGCAAGTATCACTGGATAAAAATAATTGGTTTCAACTGGACAAACTTGTTCACAGAGTTCATTCTGAGGCTATAAAAACTATCTAAGTTTTTCTAGGGAGGTTGAGAGAATGCTTGTAGGGAAAAGACTGTATGATGCCCTTTGAAAGTGAATAAGCCTGTGGCAGTACCAATGTGGTTGGAGAATTTATCTTTCTTGGAAACAAGGGTCATAATTAATTGTCTTTTCAATGTTATTGATTCATATTTCAATAGCTCTGAAGGTGTTTAATTATTAAAACCCAGGTTTAAGTCTGAACAATGCAAAATGAACTGACTTTATGTACTACATTTCTACTGCCTGCAATCTAATATATGACTTCTAAGGAAAAAGTAAAATAACTTATGTACTTATTATCATCCTGAATAACTATTTTAGCACCCAATCTTAAACACATTTTACTGAAAGAAAGAGCTGCTTTCTGTCTGGTAATCTCTGAGCAGGTTTTCTGTTATTTTTTTACAGAAACCTGCCTTCTGCCTAGTATTTTCTAGCACATTAGCAATGAAATCCTATACTTGCAAATAAGCTCCATTGAGTTCAATAGGGACTTACTCTCAAGAAAGTGAGTATGCAAATGCAGCCTAAGCAACCTACATACCCCTTTGACTTCTTTCAGGTATCTGTGCTCAAGATAGAAGCCTTTTGGAATCTGCTGAAATGTGTTGATGAGTAAGGTTATTACAATGCTCTCTGTAACCATACTACATTTATCCACCAATATCTGGTTTTAAATTTGGGACTTTGCACCCTGATCTGAAATCACTTTGGAGGCAGGGAAAGGAATTAGTTCAAATTAATAAAACTACTAATCTGTTTGCAAGGACCCTGTTTAAATAGAATTGCTATTGCTTGGAGGATACAAAACATTCTGCTTGTGAAACATATATTTTAACTACTACAAAAGTAGCACTTTAAAACTAAGAGAGTTTTGCAAACATTTACTCTTTGAATAGTTTTGAGCCGCTTTCTTTATGACTGAAACAGAAAGGTTAACAAATTGAAAAAGAGAGGAGTAAAACCATCTGCCTCTCCATCCTTTGAATTTTTGGTGGCAATACTTGGATGCCTAAACCCACAACACAAGTAGGATGTCCATCAGGCATCATCTGAAAGTTGCTGAATCTATTGTATGGCTATTTTAGGCATATGCACTTAAAACACAAAGCTGCTTTTTTAGAGAAAAGGATCAGATGAAATAAAAGCGGTAACTGTAATAACTACAGAGTAACTGAAAAGCCAAAAAGTGCAGAGTACAATCCTCTGGACATCATCTGGGAGGGCTACAGGATTAGTTAGAATCCCTGCTCCACAATCCTGTAATTTTAGGGCAAGGACTCCAAAGGCTGAGCACAACCCTACCCTCCTTGCAACTAGTGCATTAGGAACTGTGCCCACTGTTCTCCCCAAGGTTGCACCAGGGGCTTGGAAAGGGAAAGGGGGAGTTGCCAGGAGGCAGGGAAGGGAGGAGCCTGGGGCCAGAAACTTGTAGCATTTCCAGTCAGCATTCCAGTCACCTTCCCTCCTCCTTCCCAACACGTTGTCTGGATGGCTGAAAATGCCTATTTGGGTAAAATGTTTAGTGTGAGGCTCAGAAGACTTGTTCTGGGTATTGGATGTACATAAGCCCCTGAATTCAGAAACTTAGATGCTCCAAGGGCATGGGATATAGGATAGCACCCTTTGTCATTCTTAAAGTACCACTTTAAGAAGTATTTAAAATGCTTAGACAGAAAAAGTCCAAAAAACACCACACTTGCAGTCATAGGCTTTTCTTTCTTTCAATATATCTACAGGATTGTGCATTAAAGATACACTAATTAAGTTTCATTGAGTTGAGTGGTTCTGGATCCAACATTATGGACATAACTACCATGGGTCTGATCTATAGTTACAACCAAGGAAGGACAAGAGCAAATAGAGCCTTTCCTGCCTCACCCTCTCCCCAGTCACTCCTTGAGTGTGGTGGGTTGGGGTTGAGAAGGAAGGGAGGGAAGAGGCAGAAGCACTTTGCATGATCAGAGCTCACATATGGGAAGGTACCTCTGCCTGACTTTTGATGATCCCTCAGTCCCCTGAGCTATGCATAGCCCGTCCCTTTCCTCAGGGTCCTCCAACCTGCAGGAAAGTCTTTACATAGGCTGGAAAGAAGAAGAAATTCACCTTCTACCCACCCTCTTATGCCAGCATTTGGATCCAATACTACAGAAAAAAACTATCATTTATTTAGCAGTATAGAAAGCTCAACATTGTAAATCTTAAAAGGCCTAAAAATTTAACTCCAGTGCCATGATGCAATTACTTCTTAACAGTGGTGGGAGATCTGATGGACACAGTTTCCCATTCACAAGGGCTTCTCCATCAAGGGCAGTGGATTGGTCATCTTTGTGTATGCAAAGTGATATTCATATGCATATGCTTCCTCCAATAAACTAAAAGAGCAGGTGATTCATACAGGCTCTCCCCATGTATATGCCTGTGTGTCTTGCCTGTGTGTGTGTGTGTGTGTGTGTTTGCACATGCGCTCTTGATTGGAAACAAATACTAATATGACACAATTCAGCAAGAAAGACCCAAAATTTCATGAGATTACACGTGGATCCTTGTCATTCCATAGGTGACAATGCTATAGCTATTCATGGTTTTCTGACCTGCAGTTTAAAATGTATCCAGTTTACAAAATATGCATTCTGTTCTAGATGAAAGAAGAGACAAGTGCAAGGTTTTGGTGTAAGGGTACATACCTGTACCACACCATCCTCATATATAGCTTAGCATGGTAATTGGTTGTGAAATGTAATGTTGCACAGTTCAGAGAAAACATAGTGAATTTTATGAGAATTACTGTAATTTTATCATTGCTTCCAATAAGGTCATAAGCATTTTAATAGGTAGAGTGGGAAAGAAATAATTTCTCCACAACTATTGAACAACAGTGTGAATAACTTGACTACTGTGTGAGTTATTTACAAAAGTTCCCCATTTTTTTCTGTCAGAAGGACTTAATACAATTTAAAGTAGCTGTATAATAATGTGAAAATGTGTATTCTGGATTCAACATGATTGATTCTAAGTATTTTGTATTTGCCAATTGTTTTTGGTGCTTTTGCATAGAATTGTTCAGGGAAAGTGTGGTTTATTTTAGAGACCTTTTATTATTTCTTTAGTCCACCATTGGAGCATTTTTCTGTGTACAGTATATGCTTTGGGTTATACTGGCTTATTTTTAATTTGAACAAGCATACATATGTGTATGATATATGTGTTTGATTCAAATGACATGCACTTATGTGGCACATACTATGTAATAATGGCAAAATGTGTAAGACTGTAAAAGTTTTTTGCTAGCTGCAATGTTATTGCTAAAGAAAAGCTTTGCCTTCTACTACTGAAGTTAAATGGGAAGCTATTTTTGTCACCAGTTTCTGTTCAACAGGGATGTTTTATAAATGTTTAAGGCTTGTTTGTTGAATAGATACATAAGACTAAACAGTGATGGATGCCAAAGTATCAGTTAAGTGTAACAGTTAAGTATATGCTCAACTATGCTGCTAAAAACTGAAACATTACACTGCCAATCTCTGGGATACTTTGTAAATATCTGGAACTGTATTAAAAATGTAGTATGTTTATTGCTTTCTCATATAAGACATCTGCATAATCAGTAGTAGTGATGATGGAGTGATTATGGTGATATCCAATAGCAATGCAAAAATGTCACTTTTTAGTTTTGAAGGAAGAAGGGAGAAGTAGCAAAAATTTCTACATAATTCTTAAAGCCCAGTTCATGTGTTGCTAGAGTTGCCTGAAAGCTGCTTCTTCATGACTGGACTCCAATACTCTCACAATGGCTGAAGGAAATAACTAAGTGTGAAAACTGAATTATCCCATAGCAGTTGTGTTCATCTCAAACAAAGGTAAAAGACTAACACTAGTCTTTTGAACAAGCATACATATGTGTATGATATATGTGTTTGATTCAAATGACATGCACTTAAATGACACACACTATGTAATAATGGCAAAATGTGTAAGACTGTAAAAGTTTTCCCATAGCAGTTGTGTTCATCTCCAACAAAGGTAAAAAACTAACACTAGAAGTAAATGTTGTGGGTGCTGCTCAACAAAATCAGTTGAGTTCTCCAAGGGGGTGTGGGTTGTTTAACATATACCGTGACAACACATCAGCATAGGCCAGAGTTTCCAAAACAGAGAAGGATCCTCAAATCTGTACTTTACAATATAGGCAGGTTCTCGCATCATGGCAAGCAATGCTGCACTGTTTCTGTGGCATGCAGATTTTTGCCTTATCCCACTGGTCAGAAAGTTTCCCGTGGCATTGCAGTCTACATGCTCCATCCGTGGCCCTGCAAGCAAAATCTCTTCTGAACTGATTTGTTCCCTATGGATCTCAACTGCCTCTTCCTGATTGGTCCTCTGAGGTTTTGAGGTGGGTTCCCCCTCTTCCCCCTCTGCAGTGTACCTGCTTCTCTATAAAGCTTCCTAGCCACTTCAGCCCACACAGACTGTTTGAATAAAATAAACACTTTTGTTGTGGGTCCCCCCTTTTACCTCCATACATTCACTTTCTCCCTGTTTCAGAGAGTAAAAACAGGTGCATCACTCAGCCAATATGAAAAAGGAAGTAATGACATGTGTGTTGTTAGGCAGCTGTGGGTAGTGGAAATTGATGCCTGGACAACCCTTCCATTGCTTGCTCTTTCCACAGGACTCTGTGTTATTTGCTCACCACCAACAATAAAATGGTGCTCCCCGTCCAGACCTGCAGAGAAGCACAAACGCCTTAGAACAAACTGTTGAATTTCTTCATAGCATTGGGAAGCCAAATTACCATACCAATACTCCATGACTGGGTTCTGACAACATGAGAGATGAATAATGGCAAAAATTTACCATGGCTTCTTGTGACTTGCAACCCAGCCTAAATGTCACAGTCAAGCAAGCCTGAGGAGTTGCTCAGCAGAGGGACTAGAGATAAGCTGAAAAGGACCTATCCAGAAGGTAACTAGGCTAGGAACAGATCTAAGGAGGCTGCTGCATCAGCTTTTTCCAGGCAACCACTATAGGTTTAAGTACTCAACCTGGCTGTTCTACCCATCCTGGTTTTCTAGTGAAGCCCAATTCAAGCAAACCTTTGGTTGTGCTTGTCCTCAGTGTTCTTGCTTGTGGTGATTGAGGGGTCTGGAGTCAGAGTGCATCCAGTTGCAAGCATTACATTCCCCCAATTCTGCTGATTCTCCTAGTGAGGTATTGTCTTAGGTTATAGTCATAGAGGTTTCTTCCAGGTTCCTTGTTTTCCCCGATCCTAGTTCATGTGGAGACCCATTCCAATGTTCTTGTCATAAGAAAAGATCTCAACTGATTCTGTCTTGAGACTTGTACTGATAATTCCTGATATTCATGAGGGGAGCAAGAAAACTGCTGAGTGGAAGGTAAAGATCCTTGACTCTTCTGGCAAACTATTAGGCAAGAACTATAAAACAAGAAGAAATCAGTCAACATGCTACTTAGTCTTCAGAGCAAGTAGCTTAGCACCGAGGGACTAAGATCGAAAGAGTGAACTAACAGTTGATGGGTTCAAAGGCTATCGAGGCAGGTGCAGATCAAGAAAGATTCCACATAAAACACAAACCAGTTGTCAGTTCCAGTATTGTCCATTACTAATGGAAGTCCTGATCAGATTGAAGTTCTGGTATTCAACTGCTTTACAAATGGGTAATATGATTGCCCTGAGCAAACAAACCATCTCAAAGGACCATCTCTTTTGATGGGAGACTGCTCATATCCACCAAGTCATCAGAAGAAGTCCTAATTCATGAGTGATACAGTGGGAAAGATTTTCATTTTAATGCCCAAGCTGTTGAATTCTCTGCCCTGGGAAATTTGTCTGTTCTGCTTCCCCAGTGGTGTACAGTTACTGAATGCAAATTTATATATTTCAGCAGCTTCTTGGCCTGTTTGCCCTGTGAATTGTTAGTTCCATGGTTTCTTGATGGATAAAAAAGGAAAACAAAAAAACCAGCTGCAGGATTATCATATTTTGTTGTTCAAATATCATATGATGGTTTAAGGAATTCAGAGATACATACTATAAGTAACTGAATAAACAAATTGAATAAATAGACCCAGTGCAACTTTCCTGTTACAGAGGTCCAGAAAAGCCACTTGAATTGACAGCACTGCATGGTGGGAGTCCATTGAATGAAGGTGAGTTTTGAAACCAAGGAAGATTTTAGTATACAATTGTCATTTGTATGCTAAATGTATTTAGTTTTTTAGATTGAAACAGATGAAACAAACACAGAAAAATAAGCATAAATTGTACACAACACAATATTCTTTGTTGGCATTCACATACATCACTGCCCTCTGTTGGATGGAATATTTCAGATATGCATATTAGCTGATACAATCTGCTTAAAGATTCTGGAAGTAGAACTGCTTTTAGAAACCTTTCACAATTATCTTGGAAATCAGTCACCAGGTATCATTTTTCTATCTTTATGCAATATATTCCTTGAGGATGAATCATGCACAGAATCATCCAGTGTTGCAATCTTCCTGGCAAGTTGGTTTAGAACAGCAGCCATGTTACTTCATAGAACCCTACCCCACAAAATGTTGTGTCCTCTTAAAACTGATTGGGCTGTTCTGCTATGAGACTTTACAAGTAAGCACCCACTTCATTGGAGGACGGAGGCATCAACAGCATCTAAGGAAACTCACTCCCTAATAAAGTTTTCTAAGGGATCATGGGAACTTTGTGGCTTTCAATTTATTGCATCCCCTTTTTCTTCCATAGGAGATGGCAGCAGCTCCAACATCACCATTAATATAAGCTTTTGAGGCTGAAAGAAAATTTGAAAAATGTTTTCATACTGTGGGAAAGGATAGGGGACACAGCTGTGACTTTCATGTGTTTTTTCTCATTCCCTGATGTGCTCCCTTCATTTCAAGCCTATGAAATGTTACTTTTCATTTCTCACTTATCAATCTGTATTTCTTAAAGGTTTATATTCCCTCTGTATATATCTCTTCTCAGTCATCTTTCTCTATTATTTCTTCATGTTCATAGCCCCTTGACAATCTTCAGAGTATTCTCCAGTGCATGAATTTGATAAACATAATTTCTACTCACTTCACCTAAATCAGTGATGGGCAGTTAATATCATCACATCTTTTTCACTGTTGGTTCATCAACCACAATTTGTTACTGGCATAGAAACAATAAATACTGGAGTGTTCATTATTCATTTCTTGTGATTTAGTTTTATTTTTGCATAGGGCCTAATTTTCATGTTCAGAAACATACAAACAGTGAAAACATGTTTGTTTTGCACAAAATTTAAGGAGAGGGCAACTCTCTGGCTGGATTTCATTCCGTAATATTGTCTACAATTCATCCTTTTGAAATCGACAAACCTTGGAACAGTCTCGGCTGTGGTCAGCTGGCTTGACCAACATCCAGGCATATTTGCACATATGCTTTTTGTTGCAGTCCTGTTGCCAGTAGATAACATTCCTGCGATTTAGATTTGCACCAGCACAAGCATCGTACCACCAGCCTCCACCAGGAACACCATTGTACTCAAGTTTGGCACAGTTTTGAAAATAGTTATCATTATCTCTGTCTTTTGTGGTGAATTTCTGGTTATCATGGAGATAAGCTTCTGTATCCTGACACAGGGCATCAGCAGCGTTACCTTTAAACAAACCAAGCCTGATCCTGTATTGAGATGCTTCATTTTCAATATGGAATGGCTCATACTCTCCCCACTTGATCTGGGCATTAAGGTCTACAAGTTTAACCCCAAGTGTATATAGTCTTGGAGAACTGGTTATTTGGTGCATATATTCATTGCCTAACCAGTGGTTGTCATTAATTGAGCCAAATCCATATTTGTAGTCCTGCCAGGTCCTATCAAAGTCCACGGTACTGTTGGCAGTAATGTGTTGAACTACTGTCCAGCCACCATCTTGCATATTGCAGTACACTCCAATGGGCTCCTTCGCAGGCTGAATGACATAAAGACCATCTGCGGGGTTTTCTTCAGAATTAAAAATCTCACTGCAGTCCCTTGGATACTCTGGTGCATATGGAGGGAAGTAAAAGAATTTTACATTTAGGATATAAGCTTGCCATGAGAACAGGCAAGAACAGGCTCTTGCCCCCAAATATAGGATATTTACTCTCTGATCAGGATTTGAAGTGAATATATTAGCAGTTTAAAGTTTACATAGTATTACTAGGTTATATGTGGATGCATTCAGAACTTAACTGTAGAACTGATATAGACATAAGGTGTCCTTGAAGAGGAGAGTGCTTCATGGCTTTGGTGACCCAATGAATACGCTTATATATTCAGTGGGACTCCCCTAAGTAAGCAAAATGAAAAAAGATCCTTCATGGGCATTTGTGCTGTGTGTGGTTTTTATAACAAAGAGGCTCACAGTATTTTTATAGTCAAGCTGAATACCTGATTTGCACAACACAGCAACCCATCATGGGAAACAGCCGTGGTGGATTGCTGGGTCATCCAAACTTAGACTACTTCCCATCAGGTGCTTATTTTTCACCAACAAGTCACCCTGATAACCTATAGAAACATAGAAACAAAGTGAGTCAGAAACACAGAAGCATAGGAAAAAGGCAGTCAGAAGGGGCCTCCTAGGCCATCTAGTCTGATGCCTGACTCTGCTGGCTTCACTCATGTAATCCCCAACATATGGTTGCCCAACCTTTCCTTGAACACTCTCACTCTCAAGGGCCTCAACCATCAAGGGCCTCAACCATCTCCCTTGGAAGCCCATTCCATATCCTAGGGGTCCTAACTGTCAGGAAGTACCTCCTGACATCCAACCTGAAGCCTGGTTCCTTGAGCTTTGCCCCATTGGAATGTGTCTGGCCTTCCACTGCAGGGAAGAACAAGTCATGGCCCGCTCCACATGGCATCCCCTCACGTACCTATAAGTAGCTAAAAAATCCCCTTGGAGTCTCCTCCAGGCTGAAAAGACTCAGTTCCCTCAATCTCTCCTCATAAGTCATCTCTCCCAACCTGGCTACCATTCTTGTGACCCTGCACTGGACCTATTCTAACCTAGCTATGTCTCTCCTATGATGTAGAGCCCAGAACTGAAGGCAGTACTCCAGTTGTGGGTGCACCAGAGTCGTGCAGAGTGGTACTAACACCTCCCTAGATCTGGAAGCCATGCTTCTGGTTATACATCCAAGGATGGCATTTGCCTTCTTAACCACCATGTCAGATTAGATTGACTGGGCTTGTCTGAGCCATAATATAATTCAAACTCAAGTAATTTCATTGTGAATTGCAGGGATCAGCTAGGAAGCTGCTCGGTAACAGCAGCAAAACCCTCCAACTCTTCGTGAACTCATTCTTGCTGCTGCCAGTGTCAGCCCCTCTGTCTATTGCCAACTGACATGTAGGCTCCATTGTCACATATGTATACGTATTATGATTATTATTCGTCTTTTACAACTGCACTCTTCTGACTCTTTGATATGTATAGTCTTGCCTGGTCAATTTCCTTCTGTGTGTTATCTGTCAAAGAGAGCCCTTGGGTGAAGTAGGCAACATGGAGGAAAATTGACTTAACAAAACTGCATATACCATAGGTCAATTTGCAGACATTTCCCAGGGATCAATTGCTGAGCTGTCAATTGAAACTTAAGGAGGGAGGAAGTGGCAAAAGAAGGTGAACCAAAAGGGTAGGTGGAAACAATATCTCCCACCCAGTAATGAAATCATTTTGCTGCAGTTACTGCACCAACAGTTCTAAACAAGAACCTGAGGAAGTGACTGAACAGCATGGAGAGAATGGGGCTCCAAGGGGGCGATGCATGAAAGTACTGCTCCTGGTGCCCCATTTGTTATGTCCTATTCTGCTACGTGTTAAGAGGTTTACTTTTTAAATTGTCAGAAATATTTGCAGAATTGTTTGGACTGAGAAGTATATGCAAATTTAATGGCTGAGAAGTAAATGGAGGGGAAATATGTACCAATTTTCTGGCAGGTGGTGAATAGAGGTTATATTTAGACCTTTTTATTCAAACGTTATTTTAATTGTTAATATTATTTATTTTATTCTTTGGCCAGGGTGACTTAATTTATATTGTTTTATAGGATGTTATTTATTTATGTTTGTGAGCCGCCCCGAGGCTTCGGCGAATGGGGCGGCATAGAAGTTCCCTAAATAAATAAATAAATAAATAAATAAATAAATAAATAAATAAATAAATAAATAAATATTTGGGCATCTACAGTAACAGAGCATTTACTGCAGGTGTGTAATTTCACCTCTGTTTACTTCTCAGCCCTTGATTTTCCCTCCATTTAGTTTCCAACCATTAAATTTGTCTATATCTCTGCATTCATTCATTCATTTTGGAACTGTCAGGTACCACAGTGGCTAATAACTTCCTTTTAGTTGCAGACTGCAGGGAAGGTTATGGGGGAGACTGAAAAGTACAGTGACAAGGTAGAGATCCATAAGAAGTGTCAGTTCAACACTTAACATCAACAGGATTACATTGTTAAGTGGGGAAATTGTCTCTTTGCTTTTGGTGCACCCACATTTGACACTTTTTCCTCCTTTTCAATTGACCACACAGCAATTGCTGCCTGGTCACTGTGCACACACTATGTTTGATGAGATTTTGTTTTGTCAGTTTCAGTGTAAGTTATCTGCACTACTTTGCTATTGACAGCTGAAACTTACAAGGAAATTGATGAGAGGAATCAGCCATAAAAGTGTACTTGTACAAAACTGACAAAAATAAAAAAATAAAAATGTGTAAGCAAATTCCACAAATTTCAGGGGTCATATTTTTAAATGACTCCAATTGTGTATTTTTGAGACTCAGGGAAAAAAAGAAAATGAAAAGAGGTAGTGATCAGAGCAGAGAAAGGAAGATCAGGCATGCTGTGAAGGATTCTGGGATAACAGCTGGAGGACTAATGGAAAAACAAGCAATGATGAGCTTGATTGGAAGCCAAATAAACTGTGAGTTGTTCCACAAGCAACTCATTCTGCATAGCTTATTCATAAGGTGGTTTAGTGTGCCCTGCAATCCACCTAGTGACTATCATCATACACACAGATGAACCCAAACTCTCTCTCACTTGCTCACTTGCTTGCGCTCATGATAATAATTAGGTTATGGATGGTTCAAGCTAATTTTTAGTCCCTGTAAGTAGAATGAGAGGTGACTACTATAGCCAAACATTCAGATTATATGGCACCAAAGCTTCCTTTCAGTCATCTTGCTTAACAAAGAAATAAAAAGCCATTTAGCCAAAAGGATATTTCAGATTAGGAATTTCCTCTCCAAGAAATATGATTTATCTTTCAGTTCAAAATCAATCTCTTAAGAACTTAAAGAATGAAGCAGTTCATAAAACTCTGACATTGCATTTATGCTCCACAGGGTATTATCCAATAGTGGTACAGCAGTAGTGCTATTGATGTTGTGGCAGCAAATGCTAGCACAGCATCTTTAGGCCTTGCAAAGGGGAAAAACCAGGAAAACAGTGCTTTTCCCATTGTACTAGTGCAAATGGATCATGCTGTGCTTGTGTCAGCTTACATCAGCACAACAGTTTTAGCACTAGAGCTGCATCACCACTGGATAACAGCCATAGTGTAAAGTGTATAAATTATTATATCCTACCTGTCCCATCACCTACACACATGAGGGTCCCTGCTGATCTGGTCCATCGGATTCAGGAGGCCTAAAGCAGGGCATGATAGCAATGCCCCTGCTTGCTTGGCTCACCCTAGGAAGTGATATTCTGTGTTCATACCATATATGAAGATATCATTTATCGAAATAAAAGCCATGGGTTTGTGTAATCCCCCTTTAAAACCACCTCAGGGAATGGCTGTCAACAGCTTTTGAAAAAGGACTTTCTTCTATCCCTAATTTACAGCTAATCAATGTCATTCAAATTCAAGTTCTAGCATTGCAGGAAAAGATAACGGTTTATCAGTTTTCCCTGCACCATGCATAATTTTGCCACCATCCTGCATAGTCATCACTTTTGCTAAATTATAAAGCCACAAATATTTTAGCCTTTCCACCTATAAAACATGCTTCAATCCTTCAATCTTTTTGGCTGCCTTTGTTTAACCTATACCCCACCCAATGCCACACTTTTAGTACCTTCTGCATTAATGTTGATTAGTCTTGTATAGCCTCCTGGTGGAAGTAGATGCAAATTAGCAAGCTCAAAGGCTTTTTCTGCAGTTGTCCATGGTTCACACTGAAAGAGTAGCAGTAGAATGCAACCGATTGAATTTTTCAAAATCATTCTGTCTCTCGAATAAGTCCTTCACACAGGTGGATGCTGGAAAACCTAACAGAGACTGGCATTTAGCATTAAAAAATTGTCCACAGAGAGAAATTATGGAAGAGAAATTGATTTCAGCAGTCAGGATCAGCCCAGAATGGCATTTCTTTTCTCTTTGCAAATGAAGGGTTTTTTTTTAAAGCATGTCATAGTGTATTAATTGTGACAAAATACTTCATTGACATGTAGAATTTTCCTGCCACACAGAAGAGTTTTCATCTTGTTATTATTTCAATCAATGTGATATAGCACAGTTGTGTACACAGTATGAGCTGATAGAATATAATGTCATGTCAAAGTTTCAATTTTAAGAGTACATATCTCTTTTATTGGAACTGATGTGCTGTGAATTCCCTGGACCACATCTGAAATGTGGCTCAGAAAGGAACAATCCCAACATTCAAAACCACATCCCCAGGGAAGCTGCTGGCACAGAGAGCTGCTGGTTCATGGCACACATCCCCATATAACTGACAGAGAATTCAAGCATCTACTTCCATCCTTTACAGAGAACTGTCCATCATGATTCATGTCCTGTTGTTAATTAAGTATAAGCTTTTGTGTGAGAAAAACAATCAGAAAACTTCTTAGATTTCATAAGCTGTAAAACATGCCTGTCTTAAAAGTGCAAAAATAAAATAAAATTGATCACTGATACAACTGTGTATCATAATGCTGGAACAAGAGAAACTAACTCTATCTTGATTCTGTCCCCTCTTCATTTGACTACTTAATCCTGAGCAGTGGTATATGATTGTGATTGTATGTTGGAAGGACTTGTGTCTCCCATATTCAGCCATTGCTCTTAATTCATATATTTCCTAAAACAAACTGGCTCAAAGTAATAGTTTTCCAGGTTGATCTCCTGCTAAGACTGGTCTTCTGTACAGTGACTTGAGAGTAAGTACTCAGGTTGTGCTGCAGTCATTAGACTCAATATCCAGATTCTCCCTAACTCTGAGAAATGTATCACATACTCTTACACTAACTGATTTTGATGAGATTTCCTCTCAAGGAAGTGTATACAGTATTGCAGCACTTGGGGTAGATAAAAAAATCTGCAACTGGTTTTTGATTTATAAAGGGTTGACAGAAGGAGTCAAACATTTTTCTCCCCACAGTTTTTTGCACACATTGCACTGGCATTTTTACTGTACTTTATGGGCATTAAAAAGAATAAAAGAAGTCATCTAGAGGGGACTGCTAAATTAGGCCACTGAAAAAGAAAAAGAAATAAAGACAACAGCATGAGAGAGGAGAACTTACCTTTCTAGTTCATACAGACAACTGGCCACTGCACATTAATCTATGGGTGAATTCTTTGGATATGTACTTTGCCTGCTGCTGAAGTCCAGGTGAACAGCTCAGCACAAGATCTCTATCTCAAACACAGTTCCCAGCAGCCTTCACAAGCTCTAGCGTTTTCCTTATTTCTGTCTTTTGGCTGGTGGACTTTACTCCACCATCTTGTATCCACAAATAAGAATCTTAGAAGACCAAAGTTCATTTCATTGTAAGAAAGTTATCACTGCTGACATTTTGATGTTTAGCGGCTCTATGGAGGGGGAGGGGGGGCAGGATGGAACAGAATGGAAGGGGCGGGTGATGGAAGAGTAGCTCAGGCAGATGAGACTTTTTTAAACCAACCAGAGAGTCTCAGCTATTGAGCAGTATAAAAATGAAATGAACTAAATAAATAAAATGAGTCCTGCTTTAATTGAGTGACCAAAATGGCAAGTGGAATGAATTTGGGAGGGCAAGTTAGAAGCACTGCAGTCAGGGAGCAATCTACATTAGGCATTTTTACTGGCATTGAAACGCCTGACTCACTGATGTGCCAAATGATGGGCACTCCAGCCAGTCCCCCTCTTGCTATTTCTGCCCCAGATTTATTCAGACTAGTTCCATATCAAGACTCATTAGTATGTTACATTTTCCCCCAGCACATATGTCAGTACAGGCTGAATGGTGATGTTGTGGTTGGGCCAGGAGGAGTAATTTCACTGGGCTGGGATCCAGTGGAAGGAGGAAGTGTCCTATCAGGACTTCAGCAAAGCAAGATTGAGTAAACCAAGCTGGCTGTAGTGGCTCAGAGTGCTTTCTACCAGCATCAGCTGGTGAACCAACTATCTGGACAGGAATGCTCTAGTAATCTCTAAATTAGATTACTGCATTGGACTCTACATGGGGTTGCCCTTGAGAACTGTTCAGAAGCTGGACCTGGTGCAGAATGCAGCAGCCAATTAATAACTGGGACCTGGAGGTCCAAATCCATATGGCCAGTTCTGGCCCACTTGCACTGGCTGCCTGTATGCATCCATTCCCAATTCAAGGTGCTGGTTTTAACGAATAAAGCTTTACATGGCTTGGGACCACAGATCTGTTGGAGTGCCTCTCCCAGCCATGATCTACTGGGACAGTACATTCAACCTTTGGTACTTTCCCCGAGGAAAGTGCAACAAGGAGAGTTTTCTCTGTGGTGGCCCCTGTCTATGGAACAACCTCCCCACTGCAACCCAGCTGGTACCAAATTTGTCATCTTTTCCATGCCAGGTTAAGATAATCCTTTATACTTGCTTGAATAACTATGGGCTTGAGGAAATGACCCATCCCAGGTGTTTTGCAGAATCATCCTTTGCTATTGTTTAATTTTATTTTTTCTGATTTTATGTTATTTTTATTGTGTTTTATTGGCTGCTTTTGGATTGCTGTAAACTGCCGAGAGAGCTTCAGCTATGTGGAGGTATAAAAATAAATCTTAATGTTTCATCATCATCATCATCTTGGAGGAGATTCCTCAGGTACATTCCTGCCCCCCATGACTTCCAATATAATTGTTTCTCCTTCTTCCCATCCTTTGAAAAAAAAAGTTTGCTTCATCATTTCAAGCCTTCTCAGTTGTCACTTTTGACCTCTTGCCTCAAGAGAACAGCTAGCAGAAATGTGTGCCTATTCACACAAAAACCGCATTATTCTCATTGGCCTTATGCACAAATAAATCACATTGACATCGATGAAATGAACTTGTGGGAAAGTTAACATGGGAAATGGACTGCAGTTGCTTAACAAGAATTGCTTTTGGGTGGAGGGAACTGGGTTGTGGTTCTACTGGCTTCACACCATGTAGGTGGGAGGACCATGGCAAGTGGCACTTTGCACCCCTTGCCCTATCCAGGTTTGTTTGGTGAAAGGGCAGGAGGAGCTGCCAGTGTTTGCCTTTTTTAAAAAATCGCTGTTTCTTCTCATAGACGATTGACGTAAACAAGCACAAAACCAAATGCATCTTAAAGAGCCATTTCCCACTCTCTGACTTGCCTAGCAAAATGGAGAGCAGTGCTGTCCCCCTCCCTGGTCCCCTCCTCACCCACTGGGGAAAAAAAGCTTGCAATATCTTGTCAGGCCTCTCCAATTGGCTCCTTAGTCCTTGTACCTTAAGGCTCAATCACATGTCTACTCAGAAGTAAATCACATCAGCCTGATTGGCCTCACTCACCTGTAAATCACATTGATGTCAATGGACCTTCCTTGTTAGCAAGGGAGCAGGGGAGAAGGGTGGCACTTGCATTTGGGTGGAGGAATGGGGGTGCTAATCTGGCTGGCTTCACCCTTTGGAAGGACAGCAGCACGAGCATCACTACCTCTCTGTCATCTTGATCATATCTTGTTAATCTTGTGATTGACATTTTTTGTAAGTTCAGTTTATCCCATTTCTGTGCAAGCTTGCAACTTTGTGAGGAAGCACAAACATTTTCATGATGGGCAGTTTTGTGTGCATTTTGTAAACATGCATTTCTGGAGACATGCACCCCCTGAAAGAGTATGTTTGCTTCCATTTTGGAAATGTGTGCATATTTGTTTGCTCATTTTTCAAATGTATGCATGTTGCCAATTGTTCTTTGTTTTGCAGAATGCATTGTAAGTTCAGAAATGTGCAGGTTCCGTCTGCAAATTACACTGTGGTCTATTTCTGGGTCTCGGAGGTGAAACTGGCTAAATAGATGCCTTTTTAAAATGTGATGAATAGAATTTCTCACACATTTCTAACTTGAACAAAAATGTGTTTGTGAGTCATCACTTTGTTGGGTCCCTGGAGAACCACCTTAGAAAAGGACCATCACCATAATGTCCTGCTTTGTGGCCTTCCTAGAAAAGAGTGGTTCCTTTTGCATTGCCAGAAAGAGAAGAAATACCTAATAAAGACATATTTGCATAACATTTACAAGTATTAGTTTATATACAAATGCAAAGTTAGAAAATTATTGTTTTAATTTAAATGGTATTTCTATCTTACCATAGTATGTAAAACAATGACCAGCTGATCTATGTGCTGGTTAAGTCTCCTGTCCATGTGGGTATTTTCAAGGGCCTTTTTTATCTCTCTCTCTCTCTTTTAAACCAGACTTGGAACAGGACAGCTTTTCAAACCCAGGATGCCTTCTGATAAAGTACTGTTCTCTCATAGATTTTCAAACTGTCCTCTGTAAAGTAGGACATGTGGCCAGCCTACCCCACAGCCATCTGGAAAACCAAATGCTACACTAGTTAAGTTAGACACACTTATGGTTTGACCATGTATGGCTCTTCTTATGTTCTTCTTAGAGGGCTGAACATTGACAATTCATTGTGTAAAGTGATGAGTCCTTTTCCAAGCACCACCTTTTCAATGCCTAGCAGGAGCAGCTTCGTAGGTGGAACTAGTATTAGTTTAAAACAATGGAGGCAATTGTATGCCTCTACAACATGAACTTCTTCTTTATTGGTACTTCCTTTTTGGACATAGCTCCTAGTGATGTCTACAAATATCATAATCTTTCTCTATTTTATAACAAAAAATGAAATGTCACACAAAGAGTGAGTTTGGATGACATGCCACAGCACATTATGGGTTGTTTAGCCCGCAGCAAGCTGTGGTGCCCATGACCTCCAAGTTGCCAATGCAATCCTGCTCAGGGTTTGTCATGTTAAAGCAGGCCATGGATTAAGTAATCCTAATTTAACCCAAGCACAACACAACACAACACAACAAGGCTTGAGCAGGGTGTGCTTATTCAGAATGGAGGCGGCACACAGTTTGCATGTCCCACAGCCTTACCATGGGTGAAATAACCCACAGTTTGCTGGTGCATCATGTAAATGGCCCCACACTATATCTCCACTGTGTTCATAGCGAAGTGTGATTAGGATGTAGCACCTGTTCTCACTCTCAACTTTTCGTATAGAAATACATGCCCTATGCCCACTGCTTTAGATGTGAATGGAGCAGCCATAGAAGTAAACTCAAATGGCTTCTTCAACCTGTCTCAATTGGCCTTGAGATACACTGAGTAAAACAACATCACACAATTGTACATGAGCAGCTTTCCATAACCAGCCAGTAGTGCATCCCAAAGCAACCAACACCAGTTCCTTGCAAGACAACTTCCTGTGTGACTCCCTCTTTGTCAGTTTGCATTTATGTTTGCATGTATGTGAATCCTTCTTCTGACTTCACACTTCTTTTTTCACCCTGTCTCTGCTCTTTTCCTTCTAGCTGGAAAAACAGCAGTTAAGTAGGAGGTTTAAGAATCAAATAGAAGAGACAGCTGCAGCTTTTTCCTGAATTCCCAGAGCAGCAATCATTTCGCTATGCCAGAAACTCTTGTGGGGTTGCATATCTTTGATGCCTCATTCTTTTGTCTGATTAAAAACTCAGTAAGATCCTTCAAATCCATCTGGTGGTGGCATGTGGAAGTCCCAGAGGAGGCACTTAAGTGTACGTTTCATGCAATACCTGCTGAGTGGTCTCACATTCTACTGGAACAATCATGTAGTGGTTGTTGACTTTCTGAACTGGTCCTAATGACATCAGGGATCTGCTCTAGAAATTGCTGCCCTGAGCCTCATGAGCAGGTTTAATTCCCTATCAATAGAGATTATTCATCTTGTCTGTTGTGGAAACCACAAACTGTTCACTGGTCTAATATCTTTAACCATTACTATTCTACCTTTAACACCAACCAACAAGGAACCAACATTTGATTTTTAAAAATCTTTCCCACTCACTTTTCCTTTTCATTTTTCATCCTATTTCCTTTTAGGAGGACTGAAGCTTGGGCTACCCATTCAAGAGAATTTTGTAGATTCCTGAGGAAGCAGAGGGAGCTGCACCACTCCAAACTTCAGATGGAGGTTGAACTCTGGAAATGTTTCCCCATGATGAACAACTCAAAGCATGGAAAACATGAATGCATCAGGGAGCAAGACTCCAGGCCTGACCTATCTTTGCTAAGACAGATTTCTACTTGAAAGGATTAAAATTATGATCCCCAGCCATCCACCTTTACCTTATGTTACTGTTGCAGTAGACCAAACTCAAAGTAGAGCAAAAATGAAATGAAATAATCCAAGGGCATGAATTAACTGAGAAGCATGATGTTTCCCTTTGGAATATGCAAGGCATGCATAGAACTCTAGGGGTGGTCACAGGCACACCATTATCACAGACTTTTTCTGCTGAGCCTGACAGTTGCCAGGCTTGGTATGAACTATTTCAGTTGCAGAACCCACAATCTCCTGCTGCAAGGAGCTTGAGGAGCACACAAGAGAACATGGCATTTTACACTTCTGACTCTGTTCTCATATGAATAAAGGGAGCAAATCAGTTGTGATTTACAAGTATACCAGTTGCAACAAAAGCAAGAGAAATAATTTTCTGTTTCAGCACCGGATATACTACTATAGTATCCTATGTAAAATTCTCTAATTTTATAAATTTGACTATTCCTGCATAGTCTATACATAGTCCTGTCTTGAGATATAATAATTACAGATGAAATGTACAGATGAAAACTGAGGGAAATCATTAAATACACAACAGGGCACCAACAGCATGCATGCAGTTAAAGTAGGGTGGGGCAGTCGGAGAAAAATGTTGAACCCTTGCAGGCCATTCTAATCATTGTCCCCCACCAGGGAAGTGGCTGGGAAAGGGCAAAGTTTAGCTGGAAGGTGGGACATGTCTATGGTCCAGCTCATTAATGATTTATGGCACAGGTGTAGTAATTGACTGTCATATGAGCTCCAGAGGGTATGACATAGGTAGCTCATTGCAGAAAATAAATATTTGTCAGTCGTGACTCAGTAGGAGTGGTAATCTGTAGGCTGCCTATGAAACTATCCTTTCTAGCAGCAGTAAAGACAGAGTTCTTGGCTGTCTTTCATTTTTAATGAGAACAAACAAGGATGGGGAGCATAAAATTTATCCGTAAAAGAAAGATGAAGGACAGTGTCTTGGCTGTACTGGACCTCATACCTTTTCACTCCTGTTTTTAACACATTGCAAAACCACTCTGCACATGCCAATAGGAGGCTGTCTGACATCTATGAATGACCTGTTAAAATGCACTTAAGCTCCTTCTGGATGCATGTGTGTTTTAAATATAAGTATGCAATCTAAAATGGTTCACAATGCCCAACCTGCAACAGCTATCACAGGGCCCAGTTGGCTGTGGCATGCTGGGAGTTGTAAGCTTTTTTCCTATTTAAACATGCCCAGGGATTGCACCTTAAATGTTTTGGAAACACAAAGTACAGGGGAATATGAGTAACCAATACTGGATTAGAATTAATCCTTCAACTCACTGTTTGAAATGTCTCAACACAGCTTATTATAGACATCAAAAGATGAAATACAAATGACCAGTTTACATGCAAATAACACAGATAACCCAACCAACTACCCAAATTTAAATCCATGCATATAGTTAATGTGCACATGTTTTAACAGATGGAATCCTAGAATGGGTGCTAATTCCTCTCTACTATTGCAATGCCCATTCTAATAATATTCCTATTATTGAAATGCTAAGACATCATTGTAGATTTGGTACCAGTGCAGGAGAAGCAGAGGCTATCTATATATTATATGTAAATCCATGCAAAGAAGAAACAACCCTATTTTGAGGGCAACAAGAAATGGGAAACTGGTCCTAAACTCTTTTCATACTCTGTTTCCCACCCAAGCTTGCTTTCAGGTGTTCCCCTCACCCTTCCCAGTGCCACTACCTTCTGAGAATTCTGGGTGGATAATTGCAAACGTATATCTGAAACTAGGTGTCCTCCTCCTTAGTTGTGACTCAGCAATTACAGCCTGGAAGTAACTGCCTTCCCCCAGTATCTTTTCAGCCGCAGCTCAGTGGTACTGGTTGGGGAAGCAGAACCAGAAGATTAATCATACTTGAAGATGTAGGATGTTGTTGTGGCTGCTGCAATGTCATACTCCACTTCTGTATATTTATAAGAGAAAGTAGTAGGATTTTAATGAAAGAATGCTTTCAACTTTGCTTCCTAAAGGAAAATAGGGTCTTACCTCATGAAACTTCATTCTCCAGATGACACAAATGAAACTGTAGGAGAAACTCAGTGGTATCAGGTTATGTTGGTCCAAATGTTTATTTATCCAAGACATTTTTTAAATAACGTTTTCATCCTTTTCCTTTTTACTACCCTTTTTCTTTGTGCTCTGCTTTCTTTGCTATTGGTCCCATCCACCACTGAAATACAGTAGTTGAAAGCACCCCTAAAACAGGATTTTGCCCTTGAGTTAAAAGAGGTTCCTCATCTCTGACCTTTAAGATTAGGCAGTGTGTCTCTACATGAATTTTTCAGCTGCGCCAGGCTTATCTGGAGGCATCATTTAGATCCACTGTTGCTTCCACATGACTGGAGTATATGTAACTGCTCTAATTCCTGCAATAGTGGCAACTCTAAAAGTGCATATGCATCACCTCTGTAGGGACATCGGTTCAAATGGCACTTCTACTGCAGCAAGGCTAGCAATAAAGGTCTCTTTAAGACCTTTCCCTGTCAAACAAGCCTCAGAGCAGCCATTGTCCCAACAAAGCACCAGTGAAACCCTCTGGCCCATTTAGTTGATACAAAACTGGAATGCCGCTAGTTGTCTCTGCTCCTACAGGGTTATGGGTGCTTTGTGCCAAGCAGAAAGGAGACAAAGCATGTCACAGCTAGCCTGGTAAGTATATATCTGCTTGGAACTGCTACAAGGGAAGTGCCAGGACAAGATAATTGCTAAAAATACGCTGTTCTAAGAGCAGCTGTTTTATAGGTTGCATGGCTCCCTAACCCAGCCTGATAACATTTTGATAAACAAGCCTCCTACTGAATGGAAAGCAAAAAACCTCTGATGTTCTGGTAAGGAGGATTAGGGAGAGTAAAGAGTTTTATCTTGATCACCAGATTATGAGCAATACTTAATCTCAATCTATCCAATTCAATTAGTTGTCTCTCAAAGATCTCTCATTTTGACAAACTAACAAGTGAGACCTTCAATGAAATGTTGTCAAGTGGAATTTTCCTGTTTGAGGTATTTGAGTCTGCATTCTGTATCCATTAAACCTGTTCATTGCTCACTGGGCTGTTTTCTGGGCACCCAAGCATTTTTCTTATTTTTTTTCTTTTGGTACTTCAACAAAATTTTGACTTTTGGTACCACTTTCTAGTGCATGGACAATGCTATTTTAGCTACATACACTAAAATGAAATTTAGCACAGGAGGGCTGATAATTGCAAAGAGTGTATCCAATTCCATACCATCCCTGCATCCAGTCTTTCCCAAATCTTGAGAGTTGAGGTATAATTATTTTCTCAATTAAAAGTTAAGGCATAATTCCTTTGTACACTCAAATACAGTTCACATCAGAATGGTCTGTCCTTAGAGGAGTCCACCTCTGCAGTGTTTTTTTCTGCATGAGTCACTGCTCTGAACCTGAACACGAAGCACTGATTCATGCAATGACATGGCACAAAGCCTTCTCTAGAAGTGGATAATTCTGCTGCATCTTTGCATTTGTAGCAAATGAATGATCCAATCACACTTGATGCAGAGATGGCAGGATTAGTCAACACCAGTACGGGTTACTTTGAACATGGCAAAGCTGGAGCAGTGAATAATTCAGAAACTCAGTCTGCCATTTGAAGCTCACACGTTTGAATTTTTATTTCTTATGGCCCACTAGCCGCAAGAAATACTGTTTGGGAAATACTGCTCCAATGCTGTCAGTTTTAACTGAGCGCAAAGCCCAGTGTTCCCAGAGTGCCAATTCAGGTGGAAAATAATATACATCAAATAAATGAATGACTACAGTGAGATAGTTTGGGATCTCCTGCTCCCCTGAAGTGCTCCCACAAAATGCCCAAGCAAGGGCTTCCAGGGAGGATTCTTAAGTGCCCTTCATCAGAATGATATCCGCAATGGTAAAGTAGTGCAAAACAAACTGAATGGCACTGGCAGGTGTGCCCTGACAGCGATTCCTGCTGATGTTTGGGCTGCTCAGTTGGTCTTTGCATGATGACAGCAGCAGTAGAGGCTGGAGATACCGAAAACTGCAGGAACCACAGCAGTGGTCTCTAAAGATTGCTCCCAGCACTGGCTGCTTCTGACCAGAAGGCAGGCTGATCACATGAATTAGCCCACTTTGGCTGATTAAGCTTATTTGTTATATTTATATCCCATCTTTCCCTCTGAAAAGCTCCAAGTACTATACATGAAAGTCCTCTCCTCCATTTTGTCCTCACAGCAACTGTGTGAAGCCAAGAGCCATTGACTGGCCCAGAGTCACCAAGGGAGCTTCATGAACCCAAATCTCCCCAGTCCAACAACTATACCACAGTTGTTACCTTGCAAATGAATTTACATCCTCACTTTCTACCAAAGAATGGCACTTAAGGCAGCTAACATTAAAAAGGAAATTAAAACAAAATATTAAGTAATCCAAGCATATAAACAAATTTTAATAAGAAGGTAAGAATTACCTTTAATAAGAAGGTAAATTTTAATAAGGCAAGAATCGGATACGCAGCACCAGGCAATTAAAACAATAATGCTTTACCAGCAGACTTGCTTGTATGTTGAGTGCCTGTCTGAATAAAGATGTTTTGCCTGTCAGTGGAAGGACTAAAAGGAGTCAGTCCCCCTTGGCAGCAAGTTTCAAGACCTTTGCTCTATCTTCTTTTGTTTCTTGTAAATTTGATCCCATCTGCCGCTTCACCCTTCTGCCTTCCAACAACATTGTAGGGCAAATAATGCCATGGCACTAGAGTACTGTACAAATTGTAAGATTACGAAAGACATTTGACAAGGAGCCCCATAGCTTCTTGAACACTAATAAATGTATTCTGAGTCCACTTTATCAGATGCATACTCAGTAGGGAGGCATATGTAGATATGGGCACAGAATGTCTGGGGGAAACAACCCCAGAATAGCACTTATGCAAATATTTGCCAACCCCCACACGTCAGCTGAGTTGGGCCTTGGTAAGTTGAAGTGTACAGTGGGGCCAAAATTAATAGGAGCCATTTATTTATTCTATATATTTTGGATATTTCTAACCCGTTCAATCGCTATGCATCTCTGGATGACGCCATGTGAAACTCTCGCCGTAAGAGTTGAGCTAGCTGCTTTACTGTGAATTGATACTAAGAGTAAGTTCAAGAAAAGCTCATCAGGGAGTTTTTTTCAGTTATTCTTCCTTTTTCCTATAATGCACAGCATTATAGGAATGCATGCTGTGCATTATAAATACGATGTGATGTTCACTCACCAGAAACAGACATGCTGTATTCCAGTTCCAGAAGAACATAACATTAACCACCTATTAACCTGTGATGAATGCTGCAAATAAGGTGTTAACAGATAATTCTACTGATAGTATCCCCATGCCCTACTGAAACCAAGCATATGTGCTTGTTTATTCAATTATTTTATTCTTGCCTCTGCTTCTTATTCTGAGATTTCAGAATATAAGCTCTTTGGAACAGGGATCTGCCCCTTTGTGCTACGTAAAACACCAGGCACATTGGTGTACAATCAGTCGATCAACAATGAATAATTCTGAAGTGGATCCATCTTTCATATTCTTTTACTTTATAAACATACAATGGGCAAATGCTGGCTCGTGTAGAACCTGTCTAAGCCATATGCCACTCTTGGCAACACCAGCTCAGTGTTATTCATCAGAATTTCTGAAAACACTGAACTGACCTGCGCTAATAAAGCTTCATTTGAAAGCTGTGCAGCTCCAGTAAGGAGCTGAGAGCCAGTTTGCCATGTCATGTACTGCTGTAGGAGAGATTGCAAAGCATTTACACATTTCCCACACAGCTGCCTCCCAGGGTCAGGAGCAGCTGCAAGGGGGCTCTCACACCCATTTCCCTTCACCCACCCATAAAGTACAAACACAGACTCAGCCCACCATATTTGCCAGCACAGCCACTAAAGCACATAGAAATCAGCTTCAATGTTTCATTTTTGCAAATCAAATGCTGGTAATCGGGGAATGCTTCATCATTTGGCAGTAAGGGAAGTAAATTGAGACATGTAGAATCTATCTGAACTCAAAATAGTCACTAGCTCAGGGGTCTCAAACTCGCGGCCCGCGGGCCAATTGCCGGGACGGGCGGGGCACGGGGGAGGGGCCCTGCGGCCTGCAAAGTGCCGGCGGCACCCGGGCCGGCCTCCGGGAGCGACGCAGGATGAGCGGCCCACCACCACTGCGGTGGTGGAATACTTGATGCGGCCCAGCCTCACCCAGACTCTACTTCCAGCGCCCCCCAGGTAAGTTGAGTTTGACACCCCTGCACTAGCTAGTAACCATCCTCTATTGCTTTAATCACTTCCTGTGTTTGCATGCAACTTCTAGCCTTGATTATGCTGACCCTTCGTACTAAAAGGCAGTGAGTCTTGGTCATCCTTTTGTAATATTTGTACAAATCAGGGCTGCTTCTGTTATGTGCCAGGAATGAAACATTTTCCTTGCTGCTATGAATGTTTGCTTTTCAATCCATCTCTTATTAAGAACACTTCAGTTGATAGAGTTGTTCAATTAATTCCATAAAGCTAAGACTAATTGCATGGTCTCAGAAAATCCCTTAAAAATGTCCCAGACAGAATTAAGTCCTGGGTATAATTTAACAGTATGAAAAAATCTCATTATCCATTTTGGAATGAGTTGCTTTTCTGTAATTATCATCAGTTTAGGTTCCAGTTGCTGTAGACATGGAATCCCACTGAATCTTTCCATGATCAGACCATTAGATTAACTTAATATTTGGGAGGGAGTGTTGGGGTGATACTTTGAGGCTCAGGCTCAAGCCACTGTATGTGCTTAAGATATCAACACCTCTTCAAGCTTCGCATAGTATCAAGATCTGAATGGGATTCCAGGCAGTAATCTAGGTTGTGAAATAGACTGCTAATAGAATTAATTTTTGGGTCCTCCAATACCATTGAATGTAACAAGAATCAACAGAATCTCTCAGGTGCCATTGCAACATACTAGGAGGTTAGTCTGGGGAAAGTGATTATTTTTCTCAGGGAACTTGTTTTTTGTTCAATGTGTCACACATCCTTCAAATGTGATTAATGTGCTGAAAATATACATACTTGTTATATACCATTCAGCATCTGGCAATCATTAATTAGTGAGATATACTTAAGCAGATGTTTAGGTAAAGTAATACTGAGGTTATTCTGTCTGCTAAATCAAGTATGACCTAATCATTCAGTATGGAATTAGGCAATCACTAACTATTGGTAATCCCTGGAAGTATATTATCACAGTTCTCAAAGGAGTCAATATGGACTTACAAGTCTAATTCAATATGCTGCTTTTGATATAAAGCCTTAAACAGCTGTGATTGATATATAGAATTTCCACATCTGTTATTATGAACTTGAATTGTTTCTTCAAGCACATAAAATTGGCAAGTGTGTAAAATACGTAACAGTTCTGCTGCTGCTGCTTTAGAATACCTTGAACCCGAAGGTGGAGGTGAAAGACAGCTTTACACTAATCATCTCCTTACATCTTCTGATTACTTCTCCTCCCCCTCAGAGCAAGTTAATGGGCAAAGTATAACAGTTTACTATCTAAAAATATTCAACCTTATTATTTCTCCTTGGTTTGCCTAATGAGGGCCAGGCAGCAAAACCTCCCTTCATCTATTTGCTTTTAAAATTAAGTATGGAATAGTCATCAATTGTGGTTGAACAAGTGAAGTTTGAGGACACCAGCATTTGTGTCAGGCAGAACATGTATATATTTACCTTAGGCTTACAGTGACTGTGGTTCCTTACCTGTGTGCCCATAGATTTTTGCAAACATAGAATGTGAATAGCCATGCCTATTGATAAAAGTTGCACTGACATTATAGACTATAGCAGAGTAGAATGGATTATCTCTCTTCCAATGAAAGCTGGCATTCTTGACCTTCATGTTTCCTTCTTAATCTCTAGTCTAGAATATAAAAACATGGTAGAGCTTGCCTTTACCTGCCAACTGTCTTGGCTACTGTGTGGAGAAGACAAAATGGATAAATCCTTTAAGACTGCTGACAGTAGTGGTTAGAACTTTTATTTTTTAAAATATTTATGAATTGCATTAAATGAGTTCTGTATCAGTAATATTGCTATTAATTGGTATAGGGTTCAGGTTCTGATGGCTGAATATTCTGTTTATTCCTCTGATAATGTTATTAGAATATTTTTTCCAACTGAAAACACAAAAGTTGCTAACTAGTCTCTTGCTATTATTCTTACTCTAGTATGTCTCAACCACAGGACTCGCTATTAATCCTTTTATTTTAAGCTATAATAGTAAAAAATTATTAACAAAACATTTGCTAAGATAGTCTGGTGGCAGAGGATAGACAAGAGAACTTGTGGCCTTTTTAAGAAGCCAGAAATCAATATAAGAATCTGACAGTACTGCATCACTGTCATAGGATTTTCTTTAGAAAAAGTCCAACAGTAAGAAAGAAAAATCCAAGTGTTTCACAAAAAATATTTGGAGTATATTTTGGAATTGGTACAAACTGGCTAACAGCCTAAAATTATGCTGAAGCCTAAGGTCTGCCACTCAATAAATTCAAAGAACATGCAGACAACTCTCCTGTCAGTAATTCTCCATTATGTTTATTAAGAAAAACATTATGTATTTATAGTGTAGTAAAGGACATTCACCTAGTTCACATGTAATAACCAATTATGAAATAAAACAATTCATAATTGTGGCTGGGCCAGAGTGAAGGAATCATCTCTCACAAGCTTGTTGCTTTATATTCACTTCCTGAAAAACTCCGGAATGCTCTATTCTTATGATACTGCTGTGATGTACAAATGCAGCATTCCAGATTACTTTGAGTTAAACAGCCCAGAATTTAACCCAATGACAAGCCATGGGTTCAAATTCCCTGTTGTAGCAGGATCACACATCAAGACAAGAATACAGAAACAGGGAAGTGGATGTGAACCAGTATGCTTGCTTACAGACACAAATAATCATGGTTATTTGTGCAACCATGCAAACTGAGCCAATGTGTTATTGTTAAAGACCGCATTCTTTCTTGAAATGAAATACTTTACAGTGATATTAAAGAATCATCAACATATTTCACATAATTTAAATTCTTTAATAGCATTATCTACAAAGGAATTAACTCATCATCAGTACTGCCTTTACATAGATGGAACGGAAATATACCCATGTGTTTAAGGTACAAGGTATTTAAATGGATTAAAAAGTTACATCATACGCAATACACATATCATCTCCAATTTTACATTGGATTAAGATTACAGTAGCATTTTTTTTGTTCTTCTACAGAACATACAAATTATACCATACTACAGAACTGTGCAATTTGTGGTTCCAGGGGAAGATATAACTACCTCCTTTTTCCTGCACCACTTTTCCCTGTTTTACTGCTACCACCACTGGACTTGCTAGAAGATTTTGAAGAGAAGAGTCTTGTCATGAACTCAGACACATCAGGTAGTTCATGGTTAGAATTCAACATATTCATGGATTGCTCCATTTCCTAAACATATACAAACAAGAAGAATGTGTAAAGATCTCAATTTCCAAATCAAAAATAAAGGTAAATCTAGTAGCTTCACTGTTCTCTCAGAAGTTAAATTGCAGCTGCTTTCTACACCCTCACTACAGACTCCACAGCTTAGACTACAGCTTAAAAACAAAATTGTTACATTATAGAGAAATATAAAAAGAAAGTTCTAAAAAAAAAAAAAAAAAAAAAAAAAAAATTAAAAAAAAAAAAAAAAGCAAACAGCATGAATAACCATGTCTAAAGTAGCCTTACAGGGCAAAGGTTTACCATCTAGAAATTGAAACGCTCATTTAGTGTTAACAATTCTAGTTTCAATGCTAAAAGCCCATTCCAGTAAAACATTTCAAAAGCCATTCTTAAAACTCATTTGGAGTACAATGAATTCACATGCTAATGTATGTTTCCCAAGAGTAATTTTTTCTTGCAAAATCACTTGCTTCTAACAATGGCCTCTTATTTAAATAGTATCTGGCAAATGCCATAAAGAGTCTGGTATTTTTTTTAATACAGGAAAGCTTACCTGACTGGATATGCCACAAATTGGTAGATTCTTAGAATTTATTTTCTAGGGTTTCAAGACTGAATAGAAAATGTTACTTCCATGTCAACCTATCCAATACTGCCCACAAAGGATGTTCACTAAGACAGTTTCCCACCAGAGATAGGCCCTGTGGAGTCTGTGGACACCAATGCACTCCTGGATACATTTCTTAGCACCCTTCAAGGTGCCCTACCCCACCACATCAAGAAAAAAATGTTATCACATTCTTACTGGCAACTGGGATTTCTCCTGAACAGGGGATAGACATGCATGTTTAATGTGTTAAGACTCAGTCTTTGGGGTAGGTTGCTTGTCCTTTGCCATGCCTTCTATGGCAGCTGTTTTGTATTGGTGCCAGGGATGGTTTCTCAAACTATCAAATGTGATCACAGTCCAAAAGAGTACATACATTGCCTATCCATACATTAGATAACAGGAACAAGTGGATGCAGCCCCATGCAGTATACCTTAGGTTTCCTCTTTTTGGTTTCTGTTGAATATTTATAGTGCAATTTTATGAAAGCTTACTCAGAATTCTTACAATAGGGACTTTTCCCTGGTAAGTGTATAGAGAAGTATAAACCAAAGCATCAACTATTTCGGGGTACAGACTCATATAAAAAGTGTAACTTGAAAATAAGCTTAAAGCCTGTAAAGCACTACTGAAGACAGTGGTTAATGGAAAGAAAGGGAAATCAATACCAAAAGAACCCACAATAGCAGCAGCCAAAGACAGACAGTAAACACTGCTAAGCAGAGAAGATTTAGTAAACACCTTGAATCTCCATTTTGCTCTAGACTTCCGCTATTCGGCATAACGCATGGTGAAAGGACAATAAATTAGGATAATTTAATAAGTATCATAGTTTAAACTTTGTTACCATGAATGTGTTACAACAGAATGAGACTAGAATGTGAATTCTTGTTTTAATCAGAGTAGGGAAGAGAAGGAGAGGACAATATAAACTGGCAGAAAGTTTGGGAAGACATTTACAAACAGAGGAAGATACTGGCAACCTGCTTTTTTTAATAACCCAGGAGAGTTACAGTGTTTTCAGGGCAAACAAGTGAGTCACACATATACTGCCACCATGATCAACTGCATGTCCTAGGATCAGAGCAGGCCAAGAAAGCAAATGATGTCAGAGAAGGGCATATGGTGATCATTCAACACAATGGCAAACTAAATATTCCTCCTCAGTGGCTCTGCTACCATTCCTCAGCAAAGTTCTCATGCCCAACAGAGACAACATTAATTTCAAGCATCATCAGCAAGGAATCTTTAAGCAGTTGCTACTTTTGCAAACAGGAACAGACTGGATGCTGTCAGCTGATACCCACGGTATAGTAATTTCTGTTTCTCCTAATACCCACTGGAAAAGTGATCTGCCTTCCAAGCATAGTCCTCTGTCACTTCTCAGTCATGGCATGAGGGCACACCTGAGAATTCTCCCACACAGCTGCTCTCTCAATGGGCCTGTAAGGTTCACAGCAGATTATAGTATCTCTTGAATCAGGAGGTTGTTGAATGACTTGTTGAAATGAAAGAGATCATCCAACACATATAAGCTCTCAAGCAAAGTTTTCAGTCCTATCCCACTTAATCTGCACCTTCCTGATCTCACCATACTACTCTCTCCATAGCCTTCACATTTCTGTTCTTTCACCAGAGCATCTTCCACATTATCACTGATGGGATCTATAGTACTAAATAAATGAACAAAATATACTGCACACATAATTTATTCTGTTTAACATTTCTTAGAGTATGAATTTCCTCCAGTAAGTTTTCGACTATAAGGCATTACTGAAGGCTCACTTTCTGAATCATGTTGCATTTCTACCTTAACAGCAAGTGAAACAAAATCTATTTCCCAGGCAATTTCTGGGCTCTCTGTGTGCATGTTGTATTTCCTTTGATCAATTCAAATACAGTTATTTGCACTATTAACTCTTGCAAAGCTTACTCACCCGCCTCATGTCAGGATCACTGGTATTGACCACCTTAGGCAACAGTACAAATATCAGCAATGGAAGGATCATCATCATAACCTTAAACAGCAAAAATTCAAAAGATGGTGTTAATGTATTTTTCTGATTTTCATTGGAAGTGTCAAACAAAAAACCTAATGTGAAAGTTCGTTTCACAATGCTTCAATATTACTAGTTCTATGAACAGCCAAAAATGAAGTCCCTGGCAATAAATCCACATATTATAAATAATTTGCATATACATGAAACCCCAGTGATTAGCACATTATCTGATAACAACTAGAGCCATATACCCTTCTGTAACAACTAATGGTAACTAGGAGAGCTCAAGGTACAGCTATAGATCTGGAAGCATCCTGGTGTTATGAACTATGACAATGAGGGAAAGGCAAACAATCTAGGTTGCAAGCATAGCTTTCAACTAGTCAATGTATCTCCTATGTATCCACTGAAATTATGGGTCATATGAAAGTGAAATAGGCCAATCCCATTCTGTTCTGGGTACCAAATTTTAAGGAGGACATTGATAAACAGAAGCATGTCCAAAGGTCTGCAACCAGCATGGCAAGACCTAAGGGGAATGACTGCAAAAGTTGAATAGCCTACCTAAAGATTAAGGGGAGATAAATATGTGAAGGGCTGTCACACTGCTCCATAGGGTATGAACAGAACTAGTAGCAAGAAAGTGCATGGAAGCAGACATTGGATATCATGAAGGGAAACTTTTTAACGGTAATAATCAGCTGACAGTGAATTGACTGGTTCAGGAGATGGTGGTCTCTCCTTTTCAATAGGAATTTAAGCCTAGACTCCCAAACTTCTTTCCAACTCTACAATTCTATGTGCGACATCATGATTTCACCCAGTGACCCATCCTCAAGCTGCACAGAAATAGATCAAGAATGGGACTCACCTCCTTCCCTGCAGTGTTCTGTAATTATTCTACTATTATCATAGATAACATAACACTACTCAGAATCTGTCTTGTGAATGCATTTGAATTTCAGACCTTCTACATGCAATCTCCAAGCAGGGCTGGAAAACTGCTACTGGAATGTGTTGACAACTCTCGCTTCAATGGAACAATAGTATGACTTTGCATAGTGCAGCTCCTATACTCCTAATGTCTACTAGGTTCTATAACTCTAATTAGCATCAATGTCAAAGGTCTCCCAAACACCTCTTAGAATCAACAGGGTACACACACTGTAGGCCACAAACTCAATCTCAGTGGCACATCTGGGATAAAAGCAGGGCAAGAGCCAGTAAAGATGGTGGCTGCTATGTGTGCCTGACGTAGCACAGCAGCCCCAATACTCAAAAATCTCATCAAGGCTGGAAAGCATGGTAAGACAACTCTGTTTTCTCTCCCAATGCACATAGTTGAGGCAGGATACCTATTACAATAGATATTTACATATTTGTAATTTTACTAGGAAGCCATTATATTACTGTTACATTGCATTTATATTATACTGTTTCTTTTTTCTTCTGTGAGGAAATCCATGTGGTTTATGCATCTCCATTTCATAGTCATTTTATTATTACTGTTTTTGCACTATATTTATACCCCTTGTCTTCCTCTTGCAAGAAACTCAAAGTTGCTTCCAAAGTTCTCACCTTCTCTGTGAGATAAGTTAGGCTGAGAGTCTGTGCCTGGCCCAAAGTCATGAACTGAATACCATGGCTGAGTGAGGACTAGCACCCAGATGCCCAGTACAACATTCTAGCCACTACATTACACTGTATATATCAAAACTGCAATATCTCATAATTTTGCAAACAAACTTAACATACTTGGCAACAGTTCCCATTGAACTCAGTGAGACTTACTTCTGGGTAAGACTGTACTTAAAGCCTAGTTTACATTTCCTCAGAAATATCCTGGCTTTTCCCAGTTGACTGTACTGTAACAAATCTCTGTATGATGTAACCATACACTTCTCCAGAGATGCATCTTATAACATTCATAGATACAAACCTTGCTTAATCATGTCTACTTCATAAATTGTCTCCCTCTAGAAATGATATAATTGAGACACACATCATTTAATGTTTACTTTTAACTCACATAAGCAGGACCTTCAAAATTAAAATTAAATAGGTAATTTGCAGCAAACTAGTTGATCTGTGTATCTTCTAGACATACCATGGGATTCATTAAGAAGTCTGTCCATCCCCAAGATTCTCTCTTTATGAAGTAAGAAGGAGGTCCTGAAGATTTCATCTGAAGAGGGTATGGCAATCGGACTACTTCTGATGTTTTAATGTAATTCACAAATCTGGCTCTGAGGAAAGGAATTTAAAAGCATTTTCTATATCATTTCTCCATTAAACCCCTCCTTTATATTTTCTCTATTGGCACATGTATTTTTAAATTGAAACTGTGTGAATGGTCAAGAGAGAACAATCCTATGGTCCTAGGAAGTGGGGCCCAGGCACCACAGGAGTCTATAGCCCCTCCCCATGAGGCTATAGAAACCATGAAGTGTTCATTTAACAGCTATTCCTTACCTCAAAATGAGTTGATTATGTCAGGCTGTGCATAGAACTTTCATGCATATTTATATATTGAAAAAGCAATTGTAAGGGACATGTAGCAGTTAGAAAGATTTCTTCTAGTGAAAAACTAACAATAAAAGAGTTGCTGAAAAACCAGCCCTGTCCTCTTGCCACCGTTATCTTATATAGTATATTCATTTGGTTCAATACATGATTTAAGAAGCTCACCTCATTTTCCCTTTTGAAGTGATGTCCACTCGCACTGGTTCAAATTTATAAGCTGGAGATATAACTTCAACTACATATGACCCAGAAGGAATATCATGAACAACAAAGCTTCCATCTGTCCTGATAGAATAAAAACTACCATAGATTAACTCTACCACAGATAAGATACAAATATACCATGGAAGTTTTAATATCATAACACAGGGAAAAAACTTGCTGGATCAGAACAAAGGGTAAACTAGTTCAGTACCTTATAATAATTAGTATCTGTCATGCCAAAGAACAGAATTACAATGCCTATTAAGGTAATATTGTAACCTGGTTATATCAGGGCTGGGGATAGTCATCCTTGAGCATCCACACCAAATGCCCAAACATAGCTGCACAGAAAAAGGCACCTGAAGGAATTGCCCTTTACTTTCCATTCGCCACCCTGAATGAGACAATGACTGACAGGTGAAGCCAGTATGCAATTCAGCCAATGGACCCTAGGCCCAATTCTGTTTTCCATACTTGCATTTATATATGGTACACCCTGACTTGAATACTGTGTATGGTTAGGTAACTGTACCTCAAAAGAATATGTTGGAGCTGAGAAAGGTACACAAAAAAGCAACCGAAAATAATCAAGGGATCAAACTTTCCTGAGAAAAAGATTACAATGCTTGGGGCTTTTTAGCTTAGAAAAGGTAAGCAAAGGGGAATGTGACTGAGATATATAAAATTATGGGTGGTGTGGTTTATAAGAGGAAGAAAACCCTCTCATAAACCATGGAGTTGTTTAATGAAACTTCATAGTGAGAGATGCAGAACAAAAAAAAAAAAAAAAAAAAAGAACATATGCTGCCAAAAGATGTACTGTTGGTCACTAATTTGGTGACTTTAAAAGGAAGCTGCACAAATGGCTTGCAGGGTCAGCCATATACAGAAAGACTGAGGGAGCTGGATCTTTTCAGCCTTGAGAGGAGGGGACTCAGAGGGAACCAGCTAGTGACATACAGATACCTGAGGGGGTACCATGCAGAGGTAGGTCATGACCTTTTTTCCCCTGCAGTGGAGGGCAGGATGCATTCATGAGCAAAGCTGATCAAACCAAGATTTAGGCTGGATGCCAGGAAGTACCTCCTGGTGGTTGGGACCCCTAGGATATGGAATGGGTTTCCACCAGTGGTGGCTAAAGCCCCAAATGGTGAGGGTGTTTAAGGATAGGCTAGACATGCACATGGTAGGCATGTCATGAGTGGAGCTGGCTGAAGCTGGGGGTCAGACTATATCAACCAGGAGGTCCCTTCTGACTCACTCTGTTTCTTTAAGGGCAACATTAGAAGTTAGGGTTTTTATGTTCTTAACAATCACCCTTTATCATGATGGACTTAAACCAACATGTTCTATCACAACATACTTATGCACATAATTACACTCAAGCATCTTCTGAATTTGCCAGCAAGGAAAAATATCAGTTGAGCACACTAATGCCAAAGATAATGGGAATGCACATCAAAACACATACCCTATGGAAAGCTCTTAACAGAATCCACATTTGGTTACACAGAGCAATATGTACAAAATTTACACCTGCAGTTTCTAAAAGCAAGGATAGCTGAGCCACTCTATGGAGTATCTATAGAAACCTTGGAGAAAAACAAGAACTACAGAAACAGCTATATTCTGTGGATCTTCAATACTGCTGATTGGTGGGAGCAATATCATTAAAGAGAAACTCTCTAAGAAAAGGTGTTTGGATTCTCTCTCACAGACACAATGGGCAATGTTTGCTGAAATAAATGCTTTAACTGTACTAAGAAACATACTCTAAGATATATTCAGGTTAACCCTCCCCAGCCTCAAACTCTCCAGTTATAATGAACCACAACTTCTGTAATGCCCAGCTAATATGGATTGGTTGTGCTGGCTAGAGATGGTATTATTATTATTATTATTATAACATTTCTATGCCGCCCCTTGCCGAAACCTCGGGGCGGCTTACAACATGATAAAATACATTGAAATACAATAGTACATAATAAATTACCATTAATACAAAAATACAAAAAAATACATTGATTTACAAATATAAGATTAAAATTATCAGTATAAATTAAGTAAATAAAAATATAGGAGAAAGAGAAGGAAGAAGAAGTTGCCCTGGCCAGATCATATGTTTTAACAATTAAAATGATGTTTAAATAAAAAGGTCTTTACCTGGCGCCGAAAAACCAGTAACGACGGTGCCAGGCGGACCTCTTTGGGGAGTGAATTCCATAGGTTGGGCGCCACCGCAGAGAAAGCCCTCCTCCGGGTACTTACTCTCCTAATTTCTTTCATGGAGGGTTCCTGGAGAAGGAACTCTCCCGCAGATCTCAAGGGGCGGTCGGGCATATACGGACGTAAGCGCTCGTTCAGGTAGCCAGGACCCAAGCCGTTTAGGGCTTTATAGGTCATAATCAACACCTTGAATTGGGCCCGGGCTTCAATGGGCAGCCAGTGAAGCTGACGGAGGACTGGAGTCATGTGAGCATAACGCCCAGTCCCCGTCAGCAACCTGGCAGCTTTATTTTGCACCAATTGAAGTGTTCGGACTGTCTTCAGGGGAAGCCCCACGTAAAGCGCGTTACAGAAGTCTAGGCGGGAAGTCACCAGCGCGTGTAGCCCAACACAACTGGAGGACAACAGCTTGTGGAAAGCTGTCGTGCACAGTCTCACTTGGTTTTTCTCAAGTCAAAAAAGCAACTCTGGATGTAGATTTTAAAGCAGTTATCCTTTAGTTCTGAGTCTCTCTAATTTGTCCCGAAAAAATGTTAAATGCTATTCACTGTGCAAAAGCCACTGTGGTGCATTGATTACCAGCACCTTGACCTCTCTGAGCGAGGGGGCAAAAAAAGAAAAAAACTCCTTAAAAAAGTAACAAAGCTAAGTATGAGATCCTCCCCTCACTGAGACGTGGTTGGGAGTCCTGCTGCTGACTTACGACTCCCCCGACGTCAAGGAAAACCGGGAACACCAGGCACCCACCGACCGATACCACACGCTCTCCTGGACTCGGGGTTCAGAGAGCGGCGCAAGAAGGAAGGTGACGGGGCTTCGCAACTGGTACTCACTTGAGGAATCCGACATGCTCCTCTCCGTCCACAAGTACTCGGGCCCCCGCAATCCAGTCTTGAGGCTTCACTCCCGGCACCACCGCGCGACCCTCGATCTTGAACCGTTCGCCACTGCCGAGGGTTTCTGTGCCGCCGCTGGTCACCTCCGAAGCCAACGAGCTGGCGGAGGATGCCAGCAACAGAAGTATCGCCCCGGAGAGGCCGCCGGGCCAGGCCGCCATTACTGCAGCAGCGAGGCACCGGGAAACAGCTGTGGGGAAACAAGCAGCAGAAGACGAAAAGAGCCGCTCGTATCCAGTTGCGCATGCGCCAAGGAACAAGACGCTCACCGCGACACTCCGGCTGCGCCTGCGATCACGTGATAAACAAAGAGGAGAACGTTTCTGATTTTGCGTTCATTCTCTGGACCCCAACTTCCGGTTTCTTGTAACCGCCATTTTTAAAATATTTCGTTCAGAGGAAGTGTTTGGAGAAAGCAGTTGGGATTTTAGGAAAGCTGTGTGGCCAACCTTCAAAAACAAAACAAGACAAAACAAAGGTAGCATGAAAAATAAGTATTTCAGGGTTTTGAGCTACCTGTAAAGCACGAGTGTTTTGAATGTGGTAGGTTCTTGCAGTGCGTAATAGTACAGTGGTATTAGATTCATCTTGATGGTGTAATGGTATTAGATTCACCTTTCCTGCAACCCCGAGTTGTTTTATATTGGAGATGTTTTAATTGGAAAAATGTGGACCTATGTGTCCATTACAGCCAAGTTACTACAGCTGCTGAACTAATTTGATTATTAGCTTCCAAGCCTAACTGTATCCTTTCAATGTTTGTTACTTAGCTCTATTTTTTCTCAATAGCTGAAACTTTCTAAGAGGTGCATAAAACATAGGGAAAAACCATAAAATACAAAAACACAATATTGTTCAATAATTTTAAGGTTTCTTTAAAAAAATATGTAATAAAGCAAAGCAAAACAAATGGCAGAGGTCAACATGATGCAGAGATCTAAAAAGCATTTATTAATATAAGGACTTTAATAAGTTGAAGAATATCCTGCATTTCCAGTGCAGGTTAAACCAGCAATTAGATTGCTGATAAAAACAATAGTTAGATTTTTGTGCAAACATCTATACACTTGCTTTGTTCTTTTTCCTTTTACTCTATCTCTCATTCATTGTTTATTTGGGGAGGTTCTTTAAAAAAAAATTGTTCTTGAGAGAAACAGATGGAGCTGCTTCTCTCCAATTACATTGAGTGCATTCACATGAAACAGCAGTCCTTTCTGCTGTTGGTTGCTTGTCATATAAACAGCCTGTGGTGAGCCCCTGACAGCCTCATAAGTTGTAAGCTCCCTCTTCAACCTTGGTTTTCCTCCTAAGTAGCCCCAGAAATTTCATATGAGTGTTGACCAAATGGTCGATGTTCTGGTGTGTACATGGCCAAAATACACAACGGGGGAAGGTTTTCTTTTGAAGAATTTATTCTTGAGAATATCTGACTGCCAAGGAATTGTTCCAGGTGGGCCAACTGAGGACTGCTTGAGTGCATCTTTTATATATTGATCATTAAAAAGTTACATGTTTCACAGTCAATACTTTCAAATATGTTACAGAAGTAAAAAGTTACAATGGCATGACCTTTCACACTTGCATGCCAAAGAAGATGCTCCAAAGGAAGGGGAGGATGAGGTGCTGTTACATGGAGGAGGAGGGTGGGGTGGGGTGAATTGCCCTTTGTTTGAGCTGCTGTTATCTGTCAAGTGCCAACTAGCTTTTTTTGGACTGCTGCCTGGTTAGTATCAGCTATATTTCAAGGATACACTCTTGCTGATTTCTAGAAAAGAGGGTTTTTCTCAGGCCTGGTTATGTGTCAATGATTGCACATGGTAGGCGGGTCGTGAGTGGAGCTGGATAGAGTTGGGGGTCAAACTAGATGGCTCAAGAGGCACCTTCTAATTTGCTATGTTTCTATGTTGATTTGCACATCAGGAGAAACAAGTCATTCCTCCTCTCTTTGCTGTTGGTGCAAACTGTTTCGGGCTAGATGTGGCTTTCCCACCACTCCAGCCCTTTTTATTTTTCTGGAGATTATGAAAATCAGCTGTCAAGCCAACTCTTGCTGGATAGAACCACCCCTACAACAACCCATGAGTTGTTGGTGTGGTTTGTCACCATGCACGAGCCACCCTGAGGAAATCAGTCTGGGTTCTCATAATAGGAGAACCTACTGTGAGTAGCAACCCCTGATGGCTTATCATGTCATGCAAATCCAGTCATTAGCTTTTACCTGTCTTCCCTTTGCAATCTCTCTGTCTTGCATAGGCTCTGGTGGTGAGATGGGGTGCTTTTTGGAGATTAGTGATTACCTATGTGAGGACTGACTGGAAAAGGCCTTAGGAAATAGATCCTGATTGACACTCTGCCAGCTCTCACCCTAGCCAACTGTCTTCCCCTCTATACTTCAAATTGATTCCTGAGATCTTCCAAGAAGGTCTTAATGGTTGTCCCACACTTTACAGTTTGTTGCCTGGCAATGGCACATACAAGCCTTCTCAGCAATGACAGCACCCCATTTGACTTGTGGTTCAAGAGACAGAAACTGGTCAGCTTTAAATGCCTCCTGAAATCATATCTGTTCTCTCCAGTTTTCCCTGCCCAAAACTGCACTGTTGTGTTCTACTGTTTGTGCAGCAGTCTGAAAGTATTTTATATTTGCTTTTACATTATTTTTATATTCTGTTATACTTTTTGATGTAAACTATTTAAAGACATTAGGATTTGAGGCAGTATAGAAGTAGTTTAAATAAAGTGGATAGAGAGAGGGAAATTACATGATTATTTCTCATACAAGTAAAGGCTGTTTGAGTCACATAATGACTATGCTAATGACAGGGTAATTACTATCCTTGTAAACATGGCACATGTGGAATTCCAAGAGTATGTGTGCTTAAGGCTTTTAAATTTTGTACTTGATATGCTACAATATTTTTGTCACTGTAGCACACTTTTTGTCATATTAGCTAGGTCATGCATACAAAGCAAGCTCCTTAAGTATTTTTAAACACAAGTTGGCCTTGCACAATATCTAGTTACATCTGCTATTATTGGGATGCAGAATCTCAGGCCTAGGCACCAAATCTTGCCCACTTGGGGTTCCAGTCTGGCCCTTGAAAGTTCCCCCAAATTATTTTAGGTGGCTTTGTTGCTTTTGTACATTTCCCCTTATTTAAAAGCTTAGTTACTGGCAGTAAATGTTTTAATCTAAACATAGTAGTATTTTCACCTAATTCCTTTTGCCCACCCCTGGAATGTGGCTCCCAAGAATTTCTCTGAAACTGAATTCAGCCCTTGCAAGGTTCTGCAGTCCTGCACTACAGAATATTAAAGCCTAATTTACTATAGAGGCGCAGCTGCCAAATTAGAGAATTGTCCTGTCTGTTCCTCCCATATGATGTTTTGTCAGTTTTTCATAGGTTTTTTCCACTGTCTCAAGTGTTCTCACAGAAGAACAAAAGATTGTGTTGGAACATCTAGTACTGTTACTGCTGTAGCTAGGGAATCCCTTTCTTGTGTCTCCCACATCCATGCTAGAAATAGTTCTAAAAATGATTATAGTTCTGGAGGCTTAAGGAAATTCAGCTTTAATCAAGGATCTGTAGGGTTACAAGTAAGCCCAAAGAAGTGAAGGCAAAGCATGTACATGTCACAGTTACATTCTAAGAATGGCGCTGATATGGAGATTTGGGCCTGATCAGACATGTAATGGCAATGGCCACTCAAATTATTATTTACATTGGTAGAGTAGGTTGATGAATATACTCATTTCAGAAATGCACACCCTCTACCTGAGAGGCCTTTAGGTTTTATATTGCGTTTTTGCACATTATAAAAATTAGACTGATCAGCCAGAGCATTAGGCAGAATACTTGCGAGACAAATACACACTGTGTTTTAGTGACAAACTCTGATTTCCAGAGCTTTAGCATATAATTCGGCATGCTCCAGGCACAGTAATGAAAATCCTGCATCTGATTGTTCACTTTTATTTCTTACCCAGTAATTTGAAATTATGATTATGAAATTATAACAGGTAAGAGAAATTGGTCTTGTTCAGTTCAAAATAAACAGTGGAGCCAATGGCAGTATCCAGTGTCCTTTGACAGATACTGGACTGTTATCATTAAAAGTACACCAAGATTGCTTGGGGTATGAAATAGTTTCAGCCCCAAAACAGCATTTTTGGGTACTTAGGAAAATGTAAGGACTAGAAGCAGGGGTGCAAGTGAAATTATTGTTTTGATTCTCTGGCTCTACAAGGAATATTGTCTTCTGATGATTCTATTTCAGGCATTTCGTTTGGTCGCTAAGATAAATCTAGCTACGTTGCTGTTCCTGTTGAATTGACATGCAAGAATACAAAATATATCATTTAGGCTGCAGTGCGGGACCTGATAGCATGGGAGGTTTTAACCAATTTTGTGCATCTATTCTATCACCTGCAACAGAAGAAACTACTTAGCATTTTTATTGTATGTATCACATTATAGTTCCCTGGCGTAATGTTCTAAGCAGTTGTATTAGAATTAATTGTATTTGGCTCAAGAATTAAGAAGTCTATTCCATTTTGGCTTTCCTTTTAATCTGTCTGCCCATACATTTCTAGAATGAAAGTCCTAATAAAACCCAGACATGTATGTTCTTTTAACAGCACTGTTCTTATAAATCAAGCGCCTATCAGTCTGTGCAATTCAGAATAAGGAATTGCTCTGGTCTACTTAAATAAAGCCAACTACCAGCATGAATTGTAGCTTTTTGCCATTTAAGCGTGCCATTGGAGCTTCTGGGCTCTATTCTGTGGAATTCTCCCCACAAAGACTTCTGTCCATTCTTCTCAGGAAAGAAGGCCACATTTCAGTTGCAGAGAATTCTACACTGTCCACCACAGTGAATAAGAATGCCTATTTGCATCAAAACTCCATGTGCACCAAGATATTTTGCTGCCTGTGAAGGACAAGATGACACCCTCTTGCTCATGTAAGACACCAGACTGGCAGTTGAATCTTATTTCAACACTGCTGATGAGACAGCATCTTCCGTCGCATGCAAAGGCAGCAGGTTAGCCTAGAGAGTGCAGGGAAGGCCATATGGCATGCATTGCTCTATTTTTCAACATCTCTGATGGTCCCTCTTCCTCAGCATCCACCACTCTAGGCAGCCACCTCACTCTGCCTAATGGTAGAGCTGGCCCCAACATACATACATTGAGGTTGTGAGATGGGGCAACCTTATTAGTAAAACTGCTATTATTTTATTTTATTTTATTTTATTTTATTTTATTTTATTTATTAAAACATTTCTATGCCGCCCCTTGCCGAGGCTTACAACATCAAATAAAATACAAAATACATTATGAAAATAACTCTTTGTGTATAGCCTGAAGTGCCTGGCAAATCTTGGAAGGTAAGCAGGGCTGGGCCTGGTTGAAATCTGGATGGGTGACTAATGTCATGAACTGCCCAGAGGGCTTCAGCAACTGGTGGATTAGAAATGTACTGTAGTAGTAGTAGTAGTAGAACTTTTACCTTATTATTTCAAATTTACCTCCACCTGGTAAGTACAACAGCACATCATGGCTGCCTACGCTAATATGATTGGCTTCAGTTAGTATAATTTTAATCCAACAGTTGTCTGAGCAGAGGGTCATTAAACAGTTCATTATGTCTTAGCGCATAAAAGATAGTGACTGGATGTTCTAGGGTAGAAGTAGTCAGTCCAGCAGGATAAATTCCTCACACTAATAAGATTTAGAATAGCCTTCCCCACCCTGGTGCCTTCCAGATGTGTTCAGTATTACTCAGCATCTACCAGCTAACCTCTGCTGGGAATTGTTGGCCATCAGATCTGGGGGACACATGGATGGGGGAAGCTGGTTTTGGATATTGCATCTTCATTTAGCATGGGCAGTACTTGTGTCTGTGTAACCCTGGTATTTTAAGTGTGCATTGTATGTACTCAGTAACACAGCTTTCCGCCTTGTGAAGATTACACTGACCTTCCATGTGCCATTTCTGTTAACTCATCCTTTTAGGAGCTGAGCTAACTGTGCACATCTAAAAATTACAATTACTCTGCTACATATAATTAGTTAAGTTCAAAATTGAGTCCACGCATATCTGTCATACTAGTAAGTTCTACATGTGAGATATACATGAAATGACTATACATAATGGCTATAAATATTATTGCACATGTAAATACAGTACAGGTCTCAAGCATTATGTAGTATGGCATCCCTGATGGACCCATCTCAGGATAATGTGACCCTTAAAGCTTCACTTTGCAAAGTAGGGGTGCCAATTTTAAAGAAATAACTCTTTTAAGTTGGGAGAATGTGGGCTTGCTGGTTTGGACATTGGAATAAGCCCCCAAATATATACATCAGAAAGGTAGCTTAATATTTAGTTTTTTATACAGTGCTTTTCCCAAAGGGCTTGAAGAAGTTCATACATCATGGCCGAGTAATCTTGCCAATAGCCACTATACATTAATGCATTGTTATTATTACTAATAACATATTGGAGGTAGGTCTGAAATGAAGAGACAAATTGCTTGCTTAAAGTTATCCTGTAAGTTTATAGATGAACTGCATTTTTCCTGAAACAAGATTTTTTTAAAAATACGGACAAAGGGAGCCAAAGGGGAATCCTTTTTGCTTGTGCCTGCCTATTTCATTGGTGGGCAGATTGCATTAGATATGTCCCATTGTGTGAAGGAATCCTTTATCCATTGTCATGCTTTCCCTTTAAAGCAAGCCATTAAAGTTGTCCTTAGAAATGAACATGCTTCTTTCAGATGAAAAAAGTAAAGTTTGAGAGGTATCTGTAAACGTTTCTTAAGGCTTTGGCCGGTGATGTAATTTCCACATAAAAGCTGAATGAAGTGCTAATTGGCATTTTATAATTTTCTTGGGGAAAAGCAAAACACTACCTCTTACATAAGCCAATTTAGTACCACCTAGGAATATTGTTTTACAATGACATTTTAAAATGTCAGCAACTAAATTTGCAGGAGACCCACACAGAGGATGCTATGGAAGATGGTGGAGTAAGGCAACAAGACTCCCTTTCCTCAAAATGGAGTGACAGTAAGCACCATTGTTAAATATACACTTCCTTCTGTAAGTTTCAGTAATGTGTCTAGTATGGCAACACTCACATTTTCTAAATGCTGTTCTAGGGTCCTTCTATGTATTGTAACTGGGATACCTCTCCTGCTGCTAATGATTTTATTTTGGTCTTTTTCGTCAGTTTGCAGCATACTGCTTAGTAGAAGTCATTGTATTCTTTTAATTCTTATTCCCTTTAAGGTAAAATTAGATCTGTAATGAACTCATATATTATACTCAAGGGAGCAAATTTACCCATACTTCACTGCAAAGACTATTCTTCAAAGCAAAATCAGATTAAACCTTATCTTGCCCAGTGGTTCAATTTGCATGCTTTTCTCAGCTATTATTTTTATAGAGTGCTGGCAGTATGCAAAAAAGAGCTAGAGAAAAGGAAGTTTGAAATACATAAAATGAACAAAATATTTGAGATTAGCAAAAATGGGTTTGCTAGAACCTGGATTAATCATTAAAAACTCACTGTGGATTCTAAAATCAACTATTATGTCTCCAGACTTTGGAAAAAGCACTACAACAGGTTTGGAATACACAGCACAGTACTTACCCTTTGGGTGTGTGCTCACACAAATGTCAACCCAAAGTGGTCTATCAAGCTGATCCAGAAATACTTGATATGCAGAACTTTTAATATCCAAATTAATAACATGCAAATCCTTAGGATGTAGTATTATGAGCGGCTGCATGTATGCAACAACTACCTGGCTCCAATCCTGTCTGCATCTATTTAGGATTAAGGTCCATGGAATACAGTGGCCATGTTCACATGTCACAACAAGCAATCCTGCAGAGTTTCCACCATGTCTGAAAGAATGACACGTGTGCTAACTGTCCTTTCACCTGCCATTTTCTTCCTCAGTCCTCCAGGCCGTATCTCAGGAGGCACTGCAGGGAGGAGTAAGGCTCCTCACTAGCAGTTGCACTCACAAGCTAAGTTCAGCTTGCTGTAACTATCATGCAGTCTGCTGCACAAACAGGGCTCATTCCCTAAAGTGGTGATTTCTGAAGTCAACAGTACTGTCCCCTTGGTGGTGGTGGTGATTGGAAATTTTAAATTTGCAGTAGAGCAAGAGACCTAATTCAAAGAAAGAGGCATGGGGGCACTAGGGTTGTTGCCCAAGAGGAAAAAGGAAGGTAGCCCAAAAATGCCGGGGACCACTGACCTAAAGCATGGCAGACAGGACAAGGAGATCGTCGGGCTTCCTCCCTCCTGCTCCAAATGATGCTATTTGAGCTAGAGGTGGTTGTTTGATCCAAGCTCAGCCAAAAGGAAGACAGATATCAGCTGGGTAGTGCTGCAAAGGAGCTGTACCCTCCATGAGCATCTGAGCAAAGCCCCTCTTGTGCAAGAGCAGGGTGAGAAGCAACTGGGTGGTAGCAGTGAATTACCTAGTTGGGGGCTGTGTACTGCAACACATCCCCTTGGCTGATCACTCACCTCACTGCCATTCCATCCCCTACCTACTCACCTCCTGGGTGAATTGCCCGCCTCACATGTCACCTGGCCAGATCACCGAGATACCCGTCTTAGCTGCCTGCTTTGGCTGTTCTGCCATGTCCCTGCCTTTTGTGAGGTTGTATTACATGAGATCATGCTGTCCTCCAGCATGCAAGAGGGGACAGTGCAACCTTGCAAAAGGCGGGTCTGCCCAGCAATCTGTCCAGGCAGCACATGAGGTGGGTGACTTAACCAGGAGGTGGGTAGATAGGCAAATGGCCAAGTGGCAAGCTGGCAAGGAGGGAAATCCAGCCAGGCATTGGAGAGCATGTGCTGGGAGAGAAGACAGGAAACAACACCTGCCTAATGAGTAGATGGTTGCTCTATGGAGCAGGGGCGGAGAGCAATGGCTGAATGAGCACACACCCAGGGGAGTGTGCAGTCCAACAGGGGAGAGGTAGGTAGCACAGGAAGGAGCACTGTGCACTGGGATTGGTTCTTAACCATGCGGGTTGATGGTATACATGCCACCATTTCGTAGGAAGATGGAGGCATACTTGTGTGTGAACGCAGGACAAAGGTAAGAAAGGCAACTTCAAGGTATATCGTAGCATTAGGCATAAACAGTTAAATTACACAAAAAAGTCAACACTTTTCAATATCAGCTTGGTCCATTTATACAATGACTACAATCTTAAATTCTGCCAAAGGATTTGTTTTTTCTTTATAAACCACATTAATTATAAGCTGCATTTAACAGTAACTTCAAAGCCATTGTGGTTTTAGTTTAAGCAGCTGTGAACATATTTATAATACCCTATTCTGTTTTCTTAATTAGGCATTCCAGCTAATGTGACCTAATTGTACAACTATATCAGTGCTGTGGGAATCTATCTTTAAACAGGTCGCAGTGTCACTATAAAGTGGCATTATCATTTCAACTACATATAGTTTTCAAGGGGAAAATATTTTTTAAATCCTATGCACAGATACAGAAAGTTGCTAATGCAACTTATTCTAGAAAAACAGGATCTCTTCTATTACATTACATTGCATGCATAAATAAATAAATCACTTTGTCACACACAGAATCTATAGAATTGATTGCCAAAGTTTGCCGTGAACAGGATAGATTAATTCAGAGATAGCTGAATAGACATTGATTGACCTTTAACTAAAAAGGAAATTTATATTCATTTTTAATGTATGTATTCTGGTTCTGTTGCCATTTACCATCAAATAGTCTCTAACTTATGAATGAATGCCCTCCAAAATGTCCTATTGATGACATCTCTGCTTAGCTGTTCTAAATTCAAGGCTGTGGCTTCCTTTATGGAGTCAATCCATCCCTTACTTGGTCTTTTCTTCCTTTCTGGCTTTGACTTTCCATAGTATGATTGTCTTCTCCAGTGAGTTTTGCCTTGTCATGATGTGATATTCAAGTACCAGATATCAAGTACTAAACTAACAGGTGGTAGCGACTTCTGTCTTGCCCTACTTGTAAGCTTTCCTGGATCCCTCTCAGACAAACTAGGCCAGGCAGACAGGGTGTTTTGCATTCCATTGAAATGGATGGCATTTACTACATGCCTTACACTGAAGTTAAATTGGGTTTAGCTGTAAGACATGAATAAGAATTAGAGGCACCATGTGTAACATGACAAAAACCAAATTAGACTTAATCTTGCACTGTGTAACTTGCAAAATATTACTTGGCAACCACTTCTCTAAGTACTTAAAAGCAGTATATAATCTAGCCCTTGTTTGTGCAGGCATTTATTTTCCTTACAGTCTTCTGTCCATCACTAGAATGGGACAGAAAATGTGTAATAGATACTGTGCATGCATTCATCTTTTGCTATTGTCTGTTGTGTTCCTGGCAGGCTGAACTTAGCTGAGTCAGATTGCTGCAGTATTACTGAGTAACACAGGATTTTTTTTACAATGTGTTTGCTTATTCCAGAGCACTGCCAACTGTCAGATACTATACCTTGTTTTAAAGCCATTGTGAGAGCTTTTTTTCTGCTGAAGAGTGCGGTCATTTGACAAAATTAAACAGCATCAAGTCCCAGGAGAAATCTACATCAATTGGTGTAGAGCAATGGGACAGATTAGGGATTCTGTTGGTGAACCACTACCCTGCTTCTCACACTGCCTGTCTGACAGAAGTGGCCTCTATTGGTCCTGCAGAACGTTAGCATCCATGCCAAAAGCAGCTTACCGGGGGGTGGATCAAGATTTGATGGACTCCATGCTGACCCTGGGACTGGGTGTGGGATGGTGGTCTGAAGGTGTGGGACCTTGACCGTTTGCCGAAGTCAGATCGCTGCCTGTTGAGATTTAGACTAATACTGACTTTTCACAGGTGGTTGTCACTGATCACTCCTGAATGGCTTCTCTGTAGTAAAGTTCATTTGGCTCTATGGTACAGTGGTACCTCGGCACATGAACGCCTTGGTTCACCAACAAATCAGGTCGCAAACAAAAATTTCATTAAAATTTTGACATGGGTCGTGAACTCCGCATTGGGTGACAACCAAGATCGCAGCCATTCCCCACCCCCGAGTGGAGAGATGGCCACAATCATAGTTGCTTTCGTGCAGGGAAGGCATGCATGATCAGAGGTGCGCTCCTGCAGGAAAAATGGGCACAATCTCGGCCATTCCTCCCCTCCCCAACCAGCACGATCACGGCCATCGCCCCACCGTGCCAGGATGACGGGCGCGATCTCAGTCATGCTGGGTGGGGCGGGAAGATGGCCGCGCTTGTGCTCGGGGGGGGGGGGGAGGGGAGATGGCCACGATCTTTGTTATCACTTTGCTTCACATTTTTCTGATTTAAAAAATGGTTACAGAACGGATTAACCTTACTTACACTGAACCGTATGGGGAAATTTAACTTGGCTCATGACCAGTTTGGGTCACGACCAGAGTCCTGGAACAGATTAAGTTCGTGAGCCAAGGTACCACTGTATATTCCTAGAGCTGAAAGTGATGAAGCAACACTGGTTTGGGAACAGATAATAAAAAACTAGTGGTGGCCCAGTTTATGTCTCTATGTGGGTAGGAATAGCCTGGCTTCAGTAATCTGTGCTCTAGTAATCTCTAAGGTAATCCCCATTTCTGGTGTCTTTGTATTAATTGCCTATATGCTTTCAAGCCTAACTCAAGGTGCTGGTTTTAACTTATAAAGGCCTAGGCAGGTGAGAACAATAAACCTAGACACTATGTTCATTGTCTGCGGCTTTCCACTGAATGTCACCTCCATGGGAGGCTCAGCTGGTAGTGAAAAGGATGAAGGCCTTCCCTGTGCTAGCCCCCAAATTATGGAATGATCTTTCCAATGAGGCCTGCCTGGCACCAGCTTTTCTATCTTTTTAGTGCCGGGTTAAGACACCTCTATTTGCCAAGGTATTTAACAACTCCAAGTAGCCCATGGGAGTGGCAGATATTGCCAGCTACTTTACAGCAGGAATAATGGTATGGACTGGTTTTAGTTGTTAACATGTTTAACTCAACATGTTAAGCTTAGATTTATTGTTTATTTTAGATTGTACTTTACTGTATTTATTAACTGTTGTTCACTACCCAGAGAGCTTCAGCTATTAGGCAATGTAGAAATGAAATAACTCTATGATCTTCTCACAGCTACAGTATTTTGTAAATGAAAACAAAAACTAGGTCTTACTTTTGGTTGACTTTCTTGAGTTAGAGAAATTGGAAAAATGCTTTCAAAATAAGACTGTTTAGAGATACTTTTTTGCTTTTGAATAGGGTTGTAATAAGAACATTTTAAAAAGGGAAACACACATTTAAAAAATCCTGTTTGAGCTGCAGAACTATAACCCAAAGCCATAGTTAAGTATCAAAATTACACTTAATTATCAAGCTTGTTGATATGCTGCAAAAAAAAAAAAATCATTTCAGTTTTTTGTGCACAGCTGGCACTTCATAGAATTTTATTTGGACAAACATATTTACTACTTACACAAAACACAGGTGCCATCCCACAAACCCATCAAGCTCTGTTTTATTTTTAGTATAGCTGATAAGTCACAGCAGGTTGAACGAAAATGTCACAAATTAATAAAACAAAGTACAGCTGTAAACTTTTGCACTGGATGTACTGCTTTCATGATCCAGTGAAGTTTAAATGTTAAGTTAGGAATATGGCAACTACATTGCAAGAGCTGCAGCAACATTTGTTAGAGGAGGTAGCAGATGCATTGTTAATTCTGAAAAGCGCTGGCCTGCCCTGCCTGTAAACACTTCTAAGGAGCAGACGTTATAAATATTTGAAGTACAGCAGAAGTTGTTCTGAATGGGGTGAAATATCCAAGTACTCATCTGAACTTAATTAAAACAGCAGTAACATTTAGTATATTTACTCAAATGCATGTAACTTAATACATATTAGAAAATTTAATTATTAAAAATGCTAGGTGTACAGATTCACTACTCTGCTGCTATTCTGTCAACTTTCCTCCATGCCTAAATTTTAATACTCTTACAATTAAGTCATACAGTTATTTAAGTAGTCAGTTGGTGGGAACCTCCACTTAAACATATTTAAGTGTGCAAAATGTTTCAAAATGAGTTGTACACAATTAGTGTAACACCCTGATTTTTAAATAAAGAGTTTCCACCCCCCTATATGGTATCTTAATATATTGGCTATATGATAATATATTGGCTATTTGCAATACTAGAATAGTTAAGGCCTCTTGCTATATACAATTTCTCAGTAGTGCAACAAAAATAGTCTTTAATATCTTGATTAATGTAGCAGACACACAGTTCAGAATTTCAGTACAGCAAAACTCCAAAATTAACATATCTTGAAATATACACATTATTACAGTTCATATGGATAGTAAAGTTTTAAAAAATATTCATGGCGATTGGTCTTGTGGTTCCTAGTAACTAGTTCTACAGTTCTGTTTTCACAATTAGGTTTTGCTGCTTTATACAATTCTGTAGTAGAAAGACTTTCACAAGTACACCTGGAAACTGAACAAATCCCCAAATGCAGCAAAGGCATACATACAGTTTTCATAGTGCTCTTTCACCTCACTGAAGTAAAAGTTGCTCCTATTAGATTTTTTCCACTTCAATGTGAAGCAGATGGATTTTAGTGGTTGCACTGAATAGTCCTCTTCTGTTAAAGACAGTTCTTGGAAGAGAAGTCCTTTTGGAATTACAGTTCAGCTTTACTTGAAAGGTTTTCTTAGCTAATGCATAATAGCATGTGTGCACACACGTTGTCCTCCAGGAAGATCATTGCAGCTGTAATAAGTAAGCATCAACATCCTAAAACAGTAAAAAAGGAACAAGATATTAATTCAAAGAGCAGTATACAGCAGGACTTCAAATTCTGGGGGATGCTACTGCTTGGTTGCTAGCTTATTTATTTATTGAATTGATGCACTCATTCTGTGGCCATCGAAGGGCATTTTCCAGTAGCATTTGCTTCCAGGCAAGAGGACCATTTTTCAAAATTGTTCATCCACATGGACATTTCTAGATTGATTTAGTCAATTCCTTCCTACATAAATTTCTCATAAATATTTCTTCCTAGCAATCCAAATGGTTAAGACAGTCCCCACCCCATTTTCAGTACCTACCAAATAATTACACTGAAGCATTTGCAATGTTTAACATCAGAGTTATTGCTTAATATTGAAATACTGGACCTCTGGGAGGTTTGCTCTTATGTGTTCTTCCAGCAACAAATACCGTGCTAAGAATGCATGCTCAGCAATTTCCCCTTTTTCTGCACAGTTCATTAGCCTTTCCAGAACAGCACCAAGTCAGTGCTATTCAGGGATAGGTGACAATATCTTTTGTTCTTGCATTCCTAACCCTATTCCCCGTAACTATTTCAGGAAGAAACAAGAAGGGAATGAGAGAAACAGGAGAAGATCCAGCCTTGTCTGGACAAAGGAAAGAGTCTCCCCTCCAAAACCATGCATGCCTCTCATAAGAGCAGGGGTAGCATAGGTTTTAAGATGCTGAGGTAGGGTCAGGTTGTCCCTGGTTTGAATATCACTTCTGTCATGAACTCCCTGCATTGCTTAGGTAAGCCACTCATTCTCTTTACCACACACACAGTCTCTCAGCTTCCTGTCTACGACACAGGGATAATGCTGCTAATCTCTCTTACAGGGTTATTCCAAGATTTGCAATAAGATGTGAAGTTCTCTGAATATTAAGTTGCTCTATAAATGTTAAATATTAGGATTATGCTTTCTTATCTACCACCTAAGTTGAAAAGTCAATTTATACTACACCCAGCCCTCTATTTCAAATTTTCATCTGTCCAGTTGCTGGGTTTTTTTGTTTTTACATTAAAGAAGGCACAGTAAGGAATGCAAGGGTCAGGCTGATGATCAGGCAATAGAACCAAGAGATGAGAAATGGATATGAAGAAGAATCCAAAAAACAGATACACAACAGAGCAATAAGTCAGACTTATTAAACCCAATTGTGTTTATTCATCTTCATAGTGAAAAAAGGGATCAGTGGAAAAGTTGATGGATTAGTTAGGCTAATGGAGCATCTGTAGGCAGAATAACTAGCTGATGTATGGAGAGTGAATTCAGATTTCTAAGAAATACACCACCAAGGAATAAAGCAATTCACTATAAATCAGGTTAAATAAATTACCACAAAAAAAGATTTATAAGTTTGATTATTTTACCTAATGAACATCACTGTAAACATGTTACCTTTGCTATATTACCCGTATATCCTGGAACCAATGTAAGATGATTTTCTTGTTTCCACAATCCATACAATTGTTCCTTTAAAATCTGAATATTACTATGAAACAAAGGCATGAGTACAAAATTATATAGAAGTCAGAAGTATACAGTGTTAGCTATCTCGGCAAGATTTTTAGACATAAGAGATAGGAAAGTGGTTTTTTTTAAAAGCTGTTAGCTAATTTAGAAGATTTTGTTTTGTTTCTGCTTCTATGAAAAACAGTTAAAAACAAACTCTAGTTTGAGGAAGCCACAGCATACATAAATGATGAATGGGTCAGAACCAGAGTATGTCTCAACTTTATTGCCATTTTGGAGCACTACTTGGTCCAGGAAACTTCACAGGTTTTGGCTTAAACCTGTAGGCTTCAATTCTAGCTTTCTAAGACATCTAAGAGCACAAATTTCTTATCTTCTCAAGAGAAAACATGTTATTTTGCATATATATGAAGATAAGTAGATCTTTACCAAGTAACTGGCAATGTAAATGTCTTTCCATGATCGATTTAGCCTATTACAAAGTATTATGCTACTGAAAAAGTGTATAGTTAACAACTCAAAATATTTTAAGGTTTAGGGGAAAAATCATATCTGAGTAATGGCAAACCCACAAAGGAGAAAAGTGTCCTCATATTTAATATAAGACAACAAATTATTTTTCTAACAGTGGTTATTTACTACATTTGTAATCTGCCCAATAACTGTTTTTAGGTTGATTACAATATTTTAAACAGTAGTGAAAATGATCCAAGACAGAATGGCCTTTCTAGAAGTTATACTGCTCAGTTTGATTTTAGAGCTCCTTTGAGCAGTTTGCCCAGAAAATCTTACCTGGAGTCAGAGGGGCATCTTGCATTTCAATAATGAGAAAACATGCAAAAAGCATTTCAGGCTTTACATCTTAAAAGTCAAAAGCCCACATTACTGGAAGCTAAAATATGTAACTTACCCATCCTCTATCTTTTCTGTATGTGCAGAAAGCTCTGACCACCATCTCTTAATCACAGCCTGCAGCCAATTTAAACCAACTATCACGTATCTGAAACAATTATGTGTGTGTTACCAAAGATACTGAAGAAAAAAAATTCAATCTCAAGAAGAAATCTGCTCAGACAATTGATTGGCAAAATGTTGCTTCTAAGGAACAGGAGAAAACTGGCATTGAGTCACCTTGTACCAAATTCAAGGGAAATGGTGTCAGAGAAATGTTCTCCAGTAGGAATAGTGGAAGGATTTTGCTTCAGACACAGGATCTAGTATCACATTTGTGATGGAAATAAAAATTTCTTCTACTTGGGCTTAGCAACTCCAAAGTTTTAGTTTTCTTTGTATTTTTATGTGAACTTGATTAAACAAGTGAGGTGCAATCTTATAAGCTCCTGATATGGTCAGGGGAGAAAGCACAGGATTATGTGGAGTCCCAGCTCTGAGGTCCTCCAAACATGGAGCTGGTTTGCTGAATGTGGAGCCTCTGCCCCATGCTTCTTTGCAGCAGCTATGGAAAGAACCATGCTATCTCCAAGGTTCGAAATCAACCTTGGACAAGGCTAAACCTGCATGTGGAACGGTGGAGGCCAGGACCAATGTCTTATGTCGTAGCCATTCTCCTCCTCTCCCTTTGCAGTAATCTTCTAAGGAGCAATACAGGGCACGAGTGTGGCCATGCCTCACACCCTGCACTGGATGCACATATGCTTCCATATACATCTCTTTCATTGAGATATACATGTATTGAGGTTGGATAAAAAAGGATTGTACCATGAACCTATTTAGATTGCTTGGCTAAACTATTTGAAATGGGTTGTGAACATCCCACATGACTATTTTTTGCATGTTATAAGCAGAAAGTGTACAGTCAAGATGATAAGATTGAGAAAGAGGCAGTGTGTGTCAGTACAAAGGGGCAGATTACATGATGAACAGTCCTGTCTAGTCCCTATAATTCCATGAATGCAACAGGGTTAATAAACTGCAACCACCAGTAGAAAAAGATAGACCTTTATCATTATCTCAATATTCACAAAAGAACAGCATTTTAGAACTTACTCTTCAAACTTGCTTTTGAGCATTGATTTTACTAATGGGAGAAGGTCTACACAGCAGCCAACAGAAATATATGTTTTTTCTTCCTGTAAGCTGAAACAAGGTAGTGTCAATATACAGAAACACAGACCTTTTGAATCCACACACTTCCTCTCTTAGATTTTTTTCGTACCTGCTGGTTAGCACAGGAAGGCAGTCCACTGCTACACCTAGATCTTGTATCCTATAAAGCAATGAAAAATACACCATTAGACACAGCTTCATGTAATTTCCTACACTGGAGACATCTAAGTTCAGTATTTCAGGACTAATTATTAGCATTTATGTACACTAGGAAATGCTTTAAGAGAGTCATGCAAACATCAAAGAAACTTTAGGGCACTGTTCAAACCACCACACAAACAGCTATGTGGAAGATTATTACATGCTATGGAATTCTACTCTCTGTGATCATGAACATGAATGGAGGTCTGTACATGCCTCTCACATCTACCCAACCCCTCTGTGGGGAGAGGGAAAATTTCACAGATAAATGTTGTGGCCATGGTAGACTAGGTTGCACCAATAACCCTTTTCATTTTTACCTCACTAAATAGGCTACGAGCTCACTTATACTTCTTCTTCTCCAGAAGGTTAAAGCTACATTCAGTCGGAGATTTCTACTGAAGAGAACTTGTGCCATTGTATCATGATCTTCGGAAACCTAGTGAAATGGGAAAGATCAAGCCATTAAGAGTTAACACCTGTCATTCTGTACTTTTTCTGTCAGGTCTCAATATATATCTCTTTATAGTTACTTGGTAACAGAAATATCATTACAAAAAGTATTATGGCTGGTAGCAAATGTTTCTATAAAGTGAACCTTGGAGATCTATTTGGGCTTGCATGTACATTATTTTTATGTTTGGTTTTAAGTTCTTGAGTTAGATGTTTTATTTTTGTTATTTTATTCTATTGTTCCTTAAGACATACCAATAACGTTATGCGGTGACATTTGTAATTATTTGCATTATATTACTATTGATGTTAATTTAATATGTTTTAAACTGTTCTGAGCATACTCATAGAAAAAAGGTATACAAATAAATTGAAGAATGAAATTAGTGTGGTGATAGTCCTTTCTAGAAAAGTTCATAAGAAGCCAATACAATAGAAAGTATATGAAAAATACAGAGTATTTTCAATTCTTTTTCATACAACTGAAATTGAATGTTTAATCACCAGTAGCTAAAGTTGGTTTCAGGGCTAGTTTTCATGTCCTTATTTCTTGCCATATAAGAAATATTCTATTATGTTTGAAGTTATGGGGAGTCAGCTTTCTCATTATTTAATAAGCTGTCTTTGAACAAAGTATTAAAAAATTAACTTACCTCTGAAAAAAAACCACTGAATTTTGATGAAGGACTCTCTGTTTGAGAGCAAGAAGAGTCGCTGGAGTTCAGTAAGAATGTACGACCATCAGCAGGCAGTTTTGCTGGCAGATTACCTGCACATGCTAGTTCATTTTCCTTATTTGCCATGTCACGGCCCTTGACTTTAGGGAACTGTTTCTTTCTGAAACAAGGCTTTGGAGAATAATAGTGAACTTTTCTTCTGCAAGATACTACTTTGAATACAGGATGGGGGCAGGCCACAGTTTGTCCAACTGTTGTTCTGCAGTAACAAGACAGTTCCGTTACCATCTTACCATATAGCATGTATAGTGTGCACACACAATGTTGTACTTTTCTGCAGTATGACTTTCTCTTCTGGAACATCGTCTGGAATCTACTTTCAAATACTTTTATGTACTGAATATTGTTCCCACATAACACAGGTCTGCCCTTAGATAACATGAGGAACACAATCAACCTGTTTGTTTAGACCCATTTGAGGCACTGTTCTCTGAGCTACTGGACATCTTTAAATCTATGTCTCCAAGCTCTCCTGGTGCATACAGATTTGAGGGAGCAAAGGAAACTGATGCATAATAATCATGACTACAGTATTCTGATATCACAACTACTCTCACTGAATGAACATCTGCAAGGCATATTGCATAAACATAGGTATACACAACTTGTGACTTATTAAACTGGATGTAGCTCACTTGTCACAAAGTGGCCAGTGAGGTGTATGTCTACTTAAAGCACCCCGCCTTCAACATCTGACAGGTCACAAGGGTCCAGTGGGCTGTATTCAGCATGGTAGGTCCAAAGTTTACCAGAAAACATTGAAACACTGAGCAAACTACCTTTAATATATCATTATTCTCAATGGAGATGGGCAGCTGGGGATGGGGTGGAGAACTCTGCATCAGCTCTTTTGCTAAGCACTTCAATGATGCTTTCAAAACTTAGTTCTAAGAAACAAGACCAAAAGTGCTCAAGGTGCCTCCAGATGAACAAAAGTAGCTCTTACCTGCTTATGCAAGAAGCCAAATGTTTTGCAGATTTCTTGCCCTACAAATAAAAAGCATAAATGTTACTGAAAATGGAAAACAAAACCCTGACTTGAAACTCCTTAAATGAATTGGGTCTTAAAAATGTATTTTCATCTTGTTTCAATTGCTGCATGCACCTGGTACCTGGCAAAAATCAATCTATTTTTGCTCTGGAGGCTCAACCACCAAGGGTAGCTTTGACCATCTAGCTGAAGGTCAAGATATTGTGACATCCATGGCAAGAGGCGGTATTATGACATCAGAGAGATGAGGAAACTTTGTACTTAAACCTGTACTCTAATGTAATTCTTAACTAATGAAAGGGGGAAAATAAACGATTCTCCCAACACAGACATCCCTTGTGTCTTGGATAAATGTATGTCAACTGCTTAGAGAGTGACAGAGACATGTGATCGATCAGTTCACATTAGTTACTGTATACTATAATATTAGATAGCTCCACACTTCAATCTGATAACATGTGATATCCTAATTTACCATTTGGAGCCTTCATATAAAAACCAAGTCACTGCTAACTTATCTACTACCCAAGGGTCCAGGAGTATCTCTATCTCTGGGCTTCAGGGTCCTGTGTATTTCATTTATTTAGGTATTCCTTTGTGCTTTTCATATTTAAACTACAGATATGAAACATGTTTGTTTCACTTTCAATATGAGAAATGAAGCATCTCATATTGTATAATTTACTAGGTAGATTCAGATTAGTGAGAACATTGCTTCTCCCATGCTGGGATAGGTAGTAAGTAGATTAAAGGTTTGGCAAATGGTACACAATGTAAACACTGAATGATGGTTTAAACTTCCCTTCTTCTGGGATACAACAAATTCCAAATATCCTATTAACAGGAAGGAGTAGTATCCAGCAAAATGCCCAAACATAACTCAACAGCCTTTTTCTGTATACTGGACTATGGAAGCTGCTTTAAACTAAGCCCAGATCATTGATCCACTGAGCCTGAAGAGTTTTTCCTGCCATACCTTGAAATGTCAGCAATTGAACCTGGGATCTTCTGCATGCAAAGCATGTGTTCTACCACCTATCTAGATGGCCAATGTATAATAAAGTATTTATTATAATCCTGTTGTCTCAATTCAGAAACTTCAGCTGTTGGATCACAAGAATGACAACAGTCTTTATGAAACATGAATTACAAAGGTTACTAGCCATTCCCCCTTAATTTTATATCAACAGAAGAAACTATTTTACAGTACATGTATCATTTTCTCAGAATCTTTAAGATGATCTTGCAACATTAAGAATAGAAATATAAACTAATAGCAACCCCTAGGAAATTTGGCTAATTCCTCCACTGTCCTCGATCAATTTGCTTCAGTTTTGGAGGTTTGAATCCTAATCTTCTATGAGCAGAACTCTACTAATGGGATACAGCTAATGGTGGAAGAGGAATAAATGAGTTTTGCTGATTTTCATGAACCCTCCAATATTTTGCTCTGCCTACTTAGGGAAACTCCTGTTTAACATGGAGTGGTGCTGCTAGAAAGAGGAAATTGGTGAAAGTCATATCCCTTCCCCCTTCCAGTAGCAACTGTTTTTGCTGGATCAGAGTAAACTTCCTTTCATGAAAAGGCAACTATGGGGCCAAGTTAGAAAGTACAAGGGTGCTTTCCAGCCATCTCTGAATACTCCAGCTTTGATTAGTTGGGCATGGAGTAAATCACTTTTTATAAATGTTTGCAAAGAGTTTGATATAAAAGGAGTATAGCTAAGATGTAAACAATAAAATAATGTCCTGTGTAAGCTAATGGTAGGATGTATTAAACGCTAACATTGCTAGCTGCTGTTTCACACAATAATGTCAGAAGGGCTCTAAACCACAACGCATGCCTTTCTACTCAATCTCAGAAGACTTCTTGCCTTTTAAAAAAAAAATTGCAATTATGCTCACTTTTTTTTTAATATCAAGTTATTTCATAACAGCCAAAGATAAATGAAAAGGTGGCAATAGAACCTAAAGTTCATGTTCATTGTAATACTGGGAACAGTAGACCCTTTACATCTCTAAATAGCAGATCAATCACAACATAAGCTGATTAAATAGGTGAGATATGCATTTTTTTCTGAACCAAAAACACTGATGTTCCAATGCAAGATAAACATCTAAACCCAATTCAAAAAGCTTACCTCCTTCATGTTCTCATTAATGGAACAAGAGCTCCTTTTTCTAGTGAGATCAAGAGTACGACCCTCAACATACAACAGGTTCCGTTTTCTAACATTTTGAGCTTCAGATGCCATAATCACCGAAATCCCTGTGTTTTCAAGACAAGGGAAAGCTTAATTTATATTCTTAATAATATTAGCCAACCATAAATAATTTTAATGAAGTTATTTATCAAAAAACATTAGCATACAAGATACAATCTGAAAGATACACAACATGCAAATGTCTGTAACACTCTGTCAGTTTAATTTATAATTCTATACCCTGAGAATATTATACCTGTTAAAAATGTTTCTCTGTCTGTGATTCAGTCCAATAAGGTCTGAAGTGGAGCCCAATAACTTCAGTCTGAAGTTCCCATTTTGTTTAGAATCACATCTGTTTAAAAATCTTATCCTATCCTTCTATCCAACATTCAGGGGATGAATTGAACAATACTTCTCCCTGATCAGGCCCACAGGTATGGCACTGAGGGAAAGAAGCAAGGGCACGGCTCTTTGCCTTTGAAATCCCACCGTATCATCAAAGACTGAATGTGGTATGTTCAAATTTAACCTATGAACATATTAAGTCCAGTGTAAGAATTGCACAATTAATTACAGGGATTTTACTAAGGAAACTGACCCCACTACTTTAGAAAATGCACTTTGGCATGTGTGCACATAGCTATGTTGAAAAGTTATGGCCATATGTGGATGTAGAGATGGGGCTGGTGCCCTCCAAGCAGACAGGTAAATCAAGGGGCCATACTCTTTGCTGTAGCCCTGAAAAACTTGCAAATTACTGTTTTATTTAAAACATTATACCCACATCTTTATAAAATAAACACAATACATGAATACACATATTAGAATATTTGAAACATTTGAATGAACTCTTTCAATTTCCTAATCAATAAACATCTATACATTTTAGCTGATCAGTGATTGATGGTTCAAGGTCAATTTTCTAAGGTGACACATAAATTATGAACTAGAATGGTGTACTGTACAATATAAAAATGGCACCTTTCCAGACTGAATGTTTGTTGTTGCTAGTCGCGAAGTCGTGTCCAACCCATCGTGACCCCATGGACAACATTCCTCCAGGCCTTCCTGTCCTCCACCATCCCCACATATAAAGTATTCATTACAAGTAAACTAAATCCTAAATCTGGTATTTCATAGGGTTTCTAACCCTACCCAGCTTACTGCTATACCAACTTTTTACTGACATTTTTTAAATGTTGGAGAACTTTAAAAAATGTAAACCCTTCCCCCAGTTGTGATTTGTAGTATACAGTCTGTTCTACAACCTCATTCTGCTGCATGTGTTGACCAGATCCAAATCCCACTCAAATTAATGGAACAAATTATTAATGGCTAACACAGACTATATCAATTTTTTAAAACAAAAAAATATTGTTTTCTTAAAAGAATACAGAAAAGAGAAAAAAATGTAAAAGATGAAAAAGATTGCCAATTCTATATAAATTTAAATAGGAAATATATGTTACAACTGGATGATGCATCCTAATCCTATGAATACAATGAACCTTACTCTCAAGTAGGCATACAGTCATTACTAACAATAGCCAAATTATAACTGAAGTGTCTGTACCATCACCAATACTATAGGAAAGTATAAAAAGTATTAAGTGACATTCCAAGCATAATAATGTAACTGAACTGAGTTTGACTGCAGATGGGAGAAAGCATGTACTTACAATTTTCTTCTTTCACTTCAATGTTTAACCTGTGTTGTTTTATAATACTATCAATAATCATGATTACATTTTCCAGAAGCCACTCGGCTGATTAATGGCCAACCTTCCCTATTCCTCAAGATTATGAAATCCATAAGGGTTCTCAAGTATCTACAGTATTCCAAATATGTTATCAAAACACTTTCCTGCTTACTATTCAAATTCTATCAGGCTTTATCTTGAGGAAAAAGACAATTTTCATAGATTATGCATGAAAAGGATCAGTGAGTTCACACTCCCACAGCAAACCCAAACCTTTAATCTCATATACCATTTATCTTGGATCTCTGTATCATAAAAGCAGGCTGCTTACCTGTAACTGTTCTTCAAGTGGCCATCTGTGCAGTCATATGGCCATCTTTGTGGCCATAGGCACTGTGCAGGTGCAGCACCCATATGTGTGATGCACAGAGGCCAAGACGAAGAACTGTTAAAAACTCCTGGTTAAATATTCACATTTACTGCTAGTCCATGGTAGTATAATTAACAGATGACAATATAACTACATTAATTTCTTAAGTACTCTCTACAGAAATATGAATGCCTCCTATTTCAGCATGATCTTGGGCATGAAATAGACACTCTTATGCTACTGTAAGCTTTCTTCTTGTTAACAGTGTTGACCACATGTATTTTCAACAGAATTTTTTAACAGAAATATTAAACTCCCTATCTGGAGTATGACAGCCTCGCAACAGTGACTCATGCACTGGTGACTTCCCGTCTTGACTTCTGTAACGCGCTCTACGTGGGGCTACCCTTGAAGACGGTCCGGATACTTCAATTGGTTCAAAATAGAGCTGCCAGGCTGCTGATGGGAACTGGACGTTATGCTCACATGACTCCAGTTCTCCGGCAGCTTCATTGGCTTCCCATTGAAGTCCGGGCCCAATTCAAGGTGTTGGTGATGACCTATAAAGCCCTAAACGGCTTGGGTCCTGGTTACCTGAAGGAGTGCTTACGTCCATATATGCCCAGCCGCCCCTTGAGATCAGCGGGAGAGGCCCTCCTCCGGGAGCCCTCAGTGAAGGAAATTAGGAGGGTGGCTACTCGGAGGAGGGCTTTCTCAGCGGTGGCGCCTAAGTTATGGAATGCGCTCCCCAGAGAGGTCCGCCTGGCACCGTCTTTATTTGTTTTTCGGCGCCAGGCAAAGACCTTTTTATTTAAGCAGCATTTTAAATGTTAATATTATTGAATTTTATTCGGCCAGGGCGGCTTATTTTATTTTACTGTATATATTTTAATTGTTATTGTTTTAATGTATTTTGTATTTTATTTGATGTTGTAAGCCGCCCCGAGGCCTCGGCAAGGGGCGGCATAGAAATGTTTTAATAAATAAGTAAAATAAAAATAAAGGTCCTGTGTCAAACAGTAGGGCAGTAAAACAGGAACACTTACAGACAAGTCAGAGGTTTAAAGCAAATTTGAGGGTGGGGGGAGTGTTTTAGCCCTGGAGTCAAGGACCCTCATTTTCAGAATTGGACACTTACGAAGAAACAAAACTGAATATGATGTTGGAATATGGATGCAAAAGAAAAGCTAGCAGAAATCCCTTTTTGTCACAGCACTTCCTGAGGTGGCAAATGTTACTTCTGGGATGCTTGTTATCTGAACACCTTATGTGTTCCTAGTTCCATGTGGCAAGCCAAAAAGCTACATCCCTTGCGAGAGATTTTACACAGTTCTTTCCCTGTTTTAGAAGCTGTTCTAAAGTATACAAAGTCAGTGTACTGTGCACACAGTCATCTAAGTGAGGTGGTGTACACTGGTGTCCTGCAACAGGAGGGGGGTGGCCCTGAAGGCCTTCATGGCCCCTTCCAACTCTACTATTCTATGATTATATGACAAGCTATGTCCTCTTCCTGGGAGATGAGAGGAGGGAGGGAGGAAGACCAGCTAACCCAAATTCACTTCAGCAAAAGGGTTTATAAATATCCTTATCTCAAAAGATGAGACTACGAATTCACATCATTTCCTAGTTGTGATCTCATACCTTCACTGAGGCCCTACAGGTTTCTCATAGCAGTTAAACCTAACAAGTATTTGAGGCTACACTTAAAGCCTGTGCTGGACACTGAGAAACAGTTCACCCTTAACTCCTCATCACAATGTTCTATGGTTATCTCAGGCAGAAAAGGGGTTTGTGTGCACACAAATACAAATGCCTCTGTGGCCTGCACCCTGGCAGTGCTGAGGACTGCAAATGCATGAAGCCCTGTAGGAAATTGCTGTCACAAGCCTTTAGCATTCCTGATGAATGTAAGGAGTTGGTTATGGCAAGACTGGCACTTTCAACAAGTTTGTTTTCCCTATACTGTACTACACTAGACATTGGGTGGTACATGGCTGGCCCAGAAACCTCTTTGATTAACAACCCACATAGCTCATGGACTGAAAGCCCATTGTGGTCTGGAAGCTTATTGTTATTGTGCTAATTCTGGGCTGCAGCTGATTTGTAAAAATTCCCCTCTCTCACTGCAGCCCCTATAACAGGCCATGCTATTCAGGAAGACTCTCTGACCCAATACAAGGACACAGAGAAGGGGAAAATCAGTTGCACAAGCAGATTTACTTTTTCACATCTCTGGAATCCAATCCAATGTATTCCACTAAATTGTCTAGTCTTGTACAGCAAATGCAGAAAATGAATTCTAATTAAAGCTTTGAACTAGTATTTGAGCCTCAAGTGCACTTTAATGACAATTTTTCATTTACAGATACCTCAATTCAAGTGGTATTGGCTATTAGAGCACATTTGACAGATTTATATAGCACTCAAAATTAAAAATGATGTACTTCTTCAGTTTGCTTACTAAATGTTAAGTCAAACATGCTAATCTGATCCCAATCAACTAGCACCCTAAGGATCTACCATGCAATATGCTTTTCTTTTTCCAATAAGTATATACAAAGTGTGATAGTTATAGTGCATATTCTAATATAAGCAAAATTATACAGTTAGGAGCTTTGGCTTATAAGATTATCACATCACAAACTATTTACATTATTTTTATGCTAAAAGAATCAAATAACTAAGAATGCTTAAGTCTGATTATAAGTTTCATTATATCTTGCTATTTACCCCATCATTTTTAGAAGTATTTTGCTATACCACTGTAAATGCATAAAAGGACAAGTTTTATCATCAATAGTGATTCTCAGGATAAGACTGAGGTCCAGCTATTCAAATTTTATGTTAAATGTATCATAATTCCAAAATATTGCTTCCTAATAATTCTATTAACATTGACAGTAGAATGCGAACCTGGCCTATATTTTGAAGATTTTGTCATTGTGCACATGGAGTAGTTTTGGTTTTTTTAACAGTGCAAACTTATCCATATCTACAAAGAAGTAAATTCTACTGAGCTCAATGAGCCTTGCTCACAGGTAAGTGTGTAAAGGATTGCAACCAAAGGTAGATTCAAAACTTCTAATCTCCCAGCATGTGTCATGTCCACAACAGAAATCCTAGTCATCTTAATTAGCAAATTAAAAGCTGTCTAGTCAAGCTACTTAGATCAGCTGATCAGTCATTACATGGGTAATCTATTGCAGTACCAATCAGCCTTGTAACATCTCAACTCAAATTAGTTCTCTGGAATGGAATTCTGAAACCAATTACTTGTGAAGTCACATGCAAGTGGCATCAGATTTAGAAGAAAAATCCCAATTTATCACCTACACTGAAAAACATAGCTAGTGAAATACAATTTTTCCAGGATGGCTTTGTAAACATATTGCTTAAGGCCACTGGGACACTTTCTTGAAGATGGGGACATTAGCTCTTCTCCAGTCATCTGGCATCCATTTCTCAAAGATAATAGAGAGTGGTTCTGAGAATTCTTCTACCAGCTACTTCTGATTCTAGCATGGAGTTCATTGGGGCTGGGAGATACGAGTTCTTTCAACCCAATTAAATTATCCTTGACCATCTTGAACTGTCATCCTAGAAATAGAAATGGCACAGAAATGTTTTAATAAATAAATAAATCCTGCTCCTTCAGCTTGTATTTCATCAGGAAGGTAATACATCTTCTTTTCAGAGAAGACTGAGCTAAAGTAGGAATTGAGCACTTCTCCCTTTGTCATCTGTTATCATTTCGCCATTCACATGGAGTAGTTGAACCCCCATTTCTTTCCTCTTTCTTTTACTATGGAAATATATGAAGGCTTTTTTTGTTGCTTTTAGCATCCCTCACTAACCTCAGTTCATTCCTAACTGTAGCCTTCATGACGACATCCCTACAATTCCATGCTACCTGTCCATTATCTTCCTTTGTAGCCTGGCCTTCCTTCCACTTCCAATGCATGTCCTTTTTGTTTTCAGATCATCTTTAAGCCTTTGTGAAGTCACATGGGCTTCCTCTTTTGTCTTCTACCCTTCTTCCTTGTTGGAATTGTTCGTAATTATGCCTTTAGAATTTTCCTTTTTAAACATTCCCATCAGTTTTGGACTCCTTTTCTCATTAGAGTCTTCTGCAATGGGACTTTACTTACCATTGTTCTATTAAAATTGGCTTTCTTGAAATCCAGGGCACATTTGGCTACATTTGGCTTTTGCTTCCTATAGAACCAAGAATTCAAGTACGGCATGGTCACTTTCCCCCAGAGTTCCTATAGCTGCAACTTTGTCCACTAAGTCTTCCCTGATTAGTATCAAGTCATGGATAGCTACTCTGCTAATTCCTTCCTTCACTTTTTGTTGAAGGAAGTTATTGGCAACACATGTTAGGATCTCTTGGGGGGTGGGGGCTGTGTTTGGCAGAATTTATCGCCCAACAGATATCAGGGAAATTGAAGTCCCCAATAATGATGACATCATGCCTCCTTGAAACACTGGCCATTTTGCTTTTCAAAAGTTTCATCCTCATCTTCTCCTTGACTGGGTGGCTGGCAACAGACTTTAACCACCGTATTTCTTTTACTCCTTGTTCTATTTATATTAATCAAGATGCTCCCAATGAGACTACTAAGCTCATTCTCCTGTATTTCCGTGCAGGAGACATTTCTGTGTATCTTTAACATACTGTGTGACTCTGTCTCCTTTTCTGTTCATTCTGTTCTTCTTGGACAGGTTATGACCTTCAATTGTTGAATTCCAGTCATGGGAGTCATTCCACCAAGTTTTGATTATACCTATCAGGTCATATTTGCCCTCTTGTATTAAGAGTTCAAGTTCATGGTGTTTGTTTTCCATGCTCTGGACATGAGTATATAAATATCAAAGACCACGTACTTTACACTCTATTCTTCTTCCTACATTTTTTGGAAGACTATTACTGGGCTCCATTAGATTTGCGCTCTCTGTTGAGGTGCATAAGCCTTTGTCTCTTGCTATGCCCACGTGTACTTCTTTCTACCCTGCAGGATTCAGTTTCAGTTTAAAGCCCTCCTGATAAACTTCATACTGTGGCCAAACACATTCTTTCCAGTCCTTGTAAGCTGCAGTCCATCCCTTGCCAGCAGTGCATTTTCCAGCAAGTGTAGCCCATGGACCCAGAATCCAAACTTTGCATGACAGCACCACCTTCGTAGGCTGGCATTCACTTGGGGTATTTTTCTTCCTGTCTGTTCCTCTTCCAAGAAATGGGAAGATTGAAGAGAAAACTATCTGGGCCGCAAAGTTCTTGACTTTCCTTCCTAGAGCTTCAAACTCTGATGTGATTTCTTCAAAGCCCCATTTGGCAGTATCATTTGTTCCCCCAGTTAAGAATATAACTTGATAAAATCATACCTCTGAGAAGTTTTTTTATATAAGCCAGAGAGACCAGTGCCATTGGGGCATACATTATATCCAAGGCAAGAAAAAAGCCACTGCTACTAACACACTAAAAGCTTTGCTCCAAGTAATCACAAAGCAAACATCAGGAACATGTGGCTCTACCAAAAGGGCTTCTATGACTCTACTAACTGGGCAGGTATATAAGGAGTCCAATATATAAAGATTCCAATGGTTCCATATATACACTTTCATAAATATTTATAAAGTGCTTAAAAGCAATTCTTTCACCTCTTATCAGAAGCAATATAGTCAAACAAGATCAGTTTCTCTGAGTAAACTGTAAGCGGCCCCCAAGAGCAACTATCTGTCGACAATGATGAGTCAACTGTCTGTAAACTTTAAAAAGAAAAAAAGAACAGGAAGTATCCAGATCATACATATAATGGTTAATCTACTATGGTTCTGGTACTGCAATTGTGATAAAAATAATGTAGACTAAAGCTAATCTTAACAGTCTTAGCTGCTGTTACAGAGAATTGGAAAGGCCCAGTGAACACAGCTGGAGTTAGGTGACATGAAACAGGTTCAAGTTCTCCTCTCCTCACATTGAGAGCCAGAGTGGTATAGTGGTTAAGAGTAATGGGTTGGGACTCAGGAGATCTGAATTTTAGTCCTTACTCAGCGATGGAGCTTATTGGGTAACTCTGGGCCAGTTACAGGATCTCAGCCCAACCTACCTCACGGGATTCTTGCTGTGAGTATAAGAATTAGAAGAGGAGGAGAATTATTTAAGTGCCTTGAGTTCCCTGGAAAGAAAAAAAGGTAGGATATAAATAAAATATAATAATAATAGAAAGGGGTTTTAAGGAGTGCCCTGGGCTATTTATTTGCTTTCCCACCTTCTAAGAAGCTGTGGTGGAATACAAGGCATAATCCTATGCTTGCTCAGACAGAAAAAATCTTATAACTTCCAGCATATCCCAGCCAGCATGGCTTTTTAAAACAGGCACAGGACTGTGCCTTTATGTACTTTTTATTAATCAGCCTTGCAAATAAAGGGCAGTATTGTATTGTGCTTGGGGACCAACGGGAGTTATGGCTAGCCAGATGATGGAGATGCAGTGGTTCCAACAGTAATGTGAAATGAGCAGAAATTTCTTTTTCTGAAATGGGATGAAACAGCAGAATGCACTGAACACAACACTGGATACTACCAAAAAAACTCAGGACAATAATTTATTACTAAGGAAAACAACAGACTGTATTTTAGCTCCCATCAGGACTCAAAATGTGGTTAACAATAAAGCAAAATATAAAAATAAGTCAGCAAAAGCACATGCCAACTAAGTTATCACACAATTATAAACCCATTACTTCTGATGAAATAGAAGTGTCTTGGCTGTCCACCTAAAAGCCATAGTAGAAATTCTACGATTGGCATTCTGCCACAGAGAAGGCCCTATTTCATGTTACCACTTTCCTTAAAAAGAGAACACAGAGTCTGAGCCAGTTATGACAACTAAAACTGACTTGTAGGTTCATGCAGGTCTTAAAGATATTAGGGTCTCAAGCATAATATGTTCTGCTTGCCTGACTTCCATTTTTCCCATGCTTCACTTGCATTTCCAACTTTTCATTACCAGCCTGGTATGCCTTTCCCTTTTGTGCTACATCTGCTCACTCCCAAAAATCTTAGATGAAGCCACAAGCACCACTCATAAATAGTACTGAATGGCAAGTTGCAACACTAATGGTTGCTATTCTTTACCTTGTGCACTGGTTCAATCATACTAACCTTATTTTTAAGACTTCTTTTTAAAACTAAATTGTATAGTGTTTTTTTTAAATAGCTTCCAGTTACCCTCTCTTTTCTCTGCCTAAACTCATCTTGCTACAAAAATATTTCAAACCCAAAGTGTCCTTCCACTGGATGTAGAAAACTCTTCAAAATAAGGCACCCTCGTCTATCTTACTTGACACACTGACTTTCATATTTCCTTTATTAAAAACACACACACAGGCTTTGGGAAGCATATTACTCTTGCATGATATAGAACTATCCAAGGATTTCACACTATGTGAAAAGAAGGCTTATTAATGCAGTCGGAAGCATATTTATGCAGAAGTAAATCCCATCCAGTTCAAATAGGACTTATTCTCTGCTTTGTATGTATAGGATTACAACCTTAAATATTTTACACTCAAAAGTTCAGTTGCTTTTGTAGATGGACAAGAGCAATTAGCATGAAAGCATAAGCTCCCGTGTCCTTCTACTGAGCTGGGAAGTCAAAATCATGGCGAAAGTTGTCTGAAATAAATAAGGCGTGCCTCCATTTTAAGGTATATTTTAAGATAATGCCCAGTTGGGGGTGGGGTGTATCTCCTCTCGCGACACAGGTGTAAGCACTAGATAATGGGTGGTTCACAGGCAGGTAGAAACTAGCCAACTTCATCCCCGCCCATGAACATTCCGCGCAACAGGAGTAGCAACTGAGGGGCCTCCCCACCCAGGCACTTCTACCCGCCGCAAAAGAAATCCAAGATAGGGCAAACAGTGGGACTGGCGGGGACACTTTCTCTGTGGCCACAGCTGATTACCGCGCTGTCCAGAGCCTGCCCAGGCCTGTCCACGAACCGAAAGGAAGAGCGAGCGATTGGCCGCCGCCAGTTAAGAAAGTCCCAGGGGGGCGGCGGTCTCTCACCTGCTGCTGCTCATGGTCCAGCGCCGCTGGTACTCCTGCTGCTGGCCAGGCCTCAAACGGAAGCCGCCGGATAGGGCGGCGGTGGAGGTGCAGCGCGACGGCCCACTCAGCGGAGGCAGCGCCATTCAAACTAGGCCGCGCTGCATGCTGGGACCGGAGAATCTGGACAGGCGGGCCTGTGCGGGAGGCTCAGGCGCCTGTTTCTTCCTCTCGCCCTCTCCTCCGCCCCCTCGTGCGCTGCAGCGGCAGGCGCGTACGCGCAGCAGCTCCGCTCTGGGTCGTGGAGGCGCGGCTGGCGCCGCAGAGCTGCACCGGTCTCTCCGCTGAGGAGCCTCTCAAGGTCCTCAGCATGCCTCAGGGCAGCGACGTCTCTGTTTGCGGAAGGCGAGTGTCACCTGCGAGCCCTCGTCGCTTTCTGATCAACAGGTGCTTCGCTTTGTCGAGCTATGGGAGCTTGGAGCGAGCGGCTTGGCTGTGAAAAGAATTAAAATAGGCGCCTCCATCTCGAGGTCAATAGTTAAAAGAGCCCATCAGTCAATCCCCTCACATTATCAAAATAGCTTGTTTCTCCTCCACCTCACCTTCATTCTCATAACACGGAGGGCTTAAAATGTTCCCAGCCTCCTTTGCACTGTGCGTCACAGGCAACTTACATTTGCCACGCATAGTGGTTTCTTCCCCACAGCCCAAGCAGGGCTTCAAACTTCATAGATGCATTAAATTTTATAAAGCAGAACCCCCCCTAAGTTTTCATGGCGGTTATTTGTTAAGCTTTTCATCCTGATTTCATTGCCAGATATTTTCATTAGTTACTACTGAACAGTATGAATCCTTCCGTAAACCCCCTCATTTTTTCTTTATTGTCTTGGTTTTCATGAAATGTGTTATAGGCCCAAAGCAATCACATTTCTTTATATTTTAATGCATGTTTATGTATTTAATATATATTCTCCCTTTTTTCTGCCAAGGATCTAAAGCAGCTTACATAATCAGAACAAGCTCACAGGGTTAGGGTTAGGATTTCACAGGATGAGAGTCTGTGATTGACCCAAAGTCACCGAGTGAGCTTTTTGGCCAAGTGTGAGTCCAGTAAGACTGCAGCTTTAGTACTTTATGAATTTTACAGACCTTTTTGAGGGTGCTTCTAAGCTTCATGGTAATTTATAGATGTCAGATACTATGTCCTAAGTATGTGTCAGTCAGGCTTGTTGTGTTGCTCTTTACATGTGGTATTTAATAAGAACACACACACACATGTTGTGACTAGGCACTGTCATGAGGTGATTATGAAGTACCTGTGATCAGAGGTAATTTAGTGACTAGGCATTCAAAAATCTAGGCTTGTTTATAGTCAGAATGAAGAATACAGCATCCAATATTCAAAACTACTACAGAGCCTAGTAGAATATTTTCCTTGATGAGGCCCAACTGTGCATTACAGATTTTTAGATTTCATGTACATGCTAAATATTCTAAGGGCTATGCTGTAGGCCCTCAAAGTATAAATGCCATGGGATCTCCAAAAAAACTGCCCACACCAGCTTCCCGAAATAGCCAAGCAAAAACAAAACAAAACAAAAAGCTGGTGTGGCATTACAAGTGGCATTCCAAGATCTGAGAAACAACCAGAATGTTTCACTCAAAATGCTGAACTAGGCAAGTCTTTGGACTGATTCAACATGGCTCTTCTTACATTCTTTTCTTTGAAAAGTTGAGTTTAGTTCTAAAAGAGTTAGATGGATGACAGGAAACAATTCAGAAGAGAAGTACACAATTCTTGAACTCCTAGAGCTAACATATATTAGAAAAAGTGAAATGAATATATTAAAGGATTTGAATTTGTGTTCTGTATTTTCTCCAATGAGTTCAAGATGGTGCATATGTTTCTCCTCCCTGGCCCATTTTATTGTCACAAAAGTGAGGTTAGGAAAATAGAATACTGTCTTGTACTAAAACTGGCCATTGGCTCATTCAGCTCAGTATTGTCTACATGGTTAGAGGCTCTGCAGAACCTCTACCTGGAGATACCTGTGGTTGAAGCTATTTAAGTTGTTTTATAAGACACCTTGAGGCAGGGTATAAAATAAATAACTTAGGACAGTATGCATGCGAAGCATATGGAGGCTCTACTACATCCGTTGAGCACTGTGGCTAAATGAGGGATTTGGCATCTCCTCCATCCTAGTTTGATATGCTAACTACTACATCATACTAGCTTGCATACCGTTGGTAGTTTTCAAATGTGTCGGGCTGTCAGAAAGATGAGGGGCACAGGCATCCATCAAATTCACTGAGATTTGGGTAGGAAGCTTCAGCCAGGATCCAAAAAGTTTATTTAAATGTTCCCTGGAACTTCAACATTCCTTGTGAATGTTGACTAATATTCCTTTATACAGCAGATTCTCATGCCAAATTACAAATTGAGTCTCTGAGTCCATTTCAAAAGTAATTTGTTGTGCAGCGTAAACTCAAGCACAAAGCATCCTTGGGTACACTACATAATTTATTCTTTGTATCCAGCCAATGGATTTAAGCTATTTGATGTAAGATCTAGGTTCAACACCAGGACAAGCTTTTTTTCTAGGTACAGTTCAGTAATGGGACAAGTTATGTGGGAAAGCTATAGAACGTCCTTCCTTTGAGATATTCAGCCATTTTATGCAACTGCTCATAATACACTCTCCAAATTCCAACAACACAAAAGGGATAGGTATTCTTATGGTAAATAGAGATAACTGCTTATTTTGTATTTCTTTAATCCTACCTGATTACTCTCAAGGTATTCTTGCTCATCCCCTTTCATTTCTTCTCCCCTCTTCTTTCACACTTAACATGTGCCCCATCACCAGTTGTCAGTTTGTTTCATCCCTCCCATCTGTTTCTTTTACATGCAGTTCTTTTATAACAGCTTCCCTATTTTTTCCCTTTCCTCTTTATTCCCAGTATTGTTTAAATTATAGTAACAAAAAGACTTGCTTTTTAATCAATTTCCTTTGCTATACCTGATTATCTAGTTGTACAGTGTCACATAGAGCAGTCAAGCAAAAAAGCTTGGGCAGTCTGCAGCACTGAAACCCAGCTAAAAGGGGGCTGAGACCCACCAGTGGGTCGCTTCCCACAGACAGATACACACAGTGCCAAGCAGAGAGGGCCCTAACATTTCAACACATCATTATATGCTGTCTTTTATCACAAGTTGTTGCCAGATGCAAAATTAACTGATTGACCAGCAAAATGAAACATTGTGCTCAGTTATTTAAAATGCAGTAAAACACTTTGTGACAAAATCACACATCTTAGCTATAAGCAAAAAACAACCCTGCTTCTCTATTATATTTGTATAGTTTAAAATTTTGAAAAATTTACAAAAATTAAAACTTTTCAATTTTGTTTACTGTTTTTATATACAATGATTCTTCAGGTTTAACAATAACAGGTATGTAGATAACAATATTAGACATGCAGATATATCAGAGATTCACAAGTGTTTATTTTAGCAGAAAGGTTTACATGACCTTGCATTTAATTCTCAAGGTAGCAGAGTAGAACTGGCTTGTTTAGTCATGACTACTAGCATAATTAACACAATTTTCTCATAATAAGCTTTGGTAATCAGATGCTAAATGTACAGGAAAGCATTTTGCAGCTACATGTATGTGTTGATAGGATGAGAATGTTGTGTGTTTTTGCTTTCAAGACCCTGAACCCTTGCTTTTAGAAGATTCTGACTTTCAGCTTCAGAAGAAGAGGCTCCTGAATTAATGGTTCAGGGAGAGGACCTGGTTACCAAAAAGCATCACGAGACTTCCACCCCATAGGACCCAGTTCTCCAGGAAGATCCCAAGAACTTGCTCTCTGGCATCCAAAGGAGGCCACATTGCTGTTTTTGGCCTCTGAGCACTCCAGCCATGAAAAGCAGCACAGCATAGCCACCACAACACCATTGTTGCCTTAGGCTGCCAAAACAGTCTTGGCCCTTTAAATGAAAATTCCATAGTCATTGTGGAGGAAGACCTAAACTGCCTAAAATAAAACAAACCTCTTAATGCTCAGTCACAGTCTGTTTGGCACAGCATGCAAACATTATTGGCATTTAGCCCACATACCACTCAAAACTTTCTTTGGTGCTGTCCTATTCCCATTTCTGCCTTCCTGGGAAGCTTAAGTTGCCCAAGACCTTGGTGAAAATCCAGTGCATAGTGGAATCAAGAAACTCAGGCATCATGTGGCCAACAGTGCTAAACCTTCCCCTGAACAGAGGCATTACAGAACAGTTACATGTCCCTTTCCTTGAACTGACCAAATATTTACTGTGCTCCCTTGGACTAAAATACATCACTGTATTTTAACGTGTCTTCTTCTGTATACATTTTGCTACAAATAAAAACCTGATGTATTCATTTTGATGATTTTTATCTTTAGTATATTTGACAATTGAGCCATTTGGTGCTGCTGAGATACTTATTTTCTGCAATTAGCTGGAAGAGGAATTGCAGTGATTTCAAATAGCACTTAATAACCCATGTGTGCCCCTCCAAATGTTATTAGATGGCAACTGGCATCATCCATCATCTTTGGTGATGCTATGTAGGGCTGATGGGAATTGCAGGCCACTTGTTTCCCCACCCTGATTTAATATAATGCTGTATTATCTGGCAATGCCTTTCCCTATGGCCAGGTTCTTGCTATCATATTTACTGAAAAGTCAGTCCTGTTCAGCAAAGCTGTGAATTAAGCCAACATTGTTTCTTGTTGAGTGTGGATTAGTGATGAACTCTTAATCCCTCTTGAATAACCACTGACAAGTATGGTCAGCTAATCACTTTCAGTAATGATCTTTTTTGTTCTTATTCTGTATGTGCGGTATTGTGTGCTTATCTATTGTTTTTGTCACATTTTTATTTTTTTCAATTTCATTATGATGAATTATTATTATTATTATTATTATTAGATTTACATTTATATCCCACTTTGTCCCTCTTGCAAAGAACTGAAGGTAGCTTGCACAATCCTCCTCCTCTTATTTTACTCTTTCAACAAACCTGTGAGGTAGCTTGGTCTGAAAGTCAATGGTTGGCTTAAACTCACCCAGTGAGTTTCATAGCCAAGTTGAGTACTAGAGCTTGACTTGCTTGTATCTTGGGCTAGTGATCTAACCACTGTGCCACACTGGTTCTCAAATAATGTAGTTTTGCTGCATAAAAATGAAAAGAAAAATAATGGAAAGAAATCAGTACTCATATACCTCTGTCCCTTCAGAGGTATATGGGAAAAGAAACTGACAGAAGAGTCCATTAGAAAAGGGCTATTTATTACAATGAATTTATTGTAATTCATTGTATGCTTAAAAGGAAGCACTAACTTGCAAGTAGGAACTTTAAATTAAAAGTGCAGGAGCCTTTGCCAGTCTACATTACACAAGCTGCAGCAGCAACTGTGTTTTCCTGCCAAATAGATTCTTTTTAAAAAAGCCACCACTCAGCTATGAAAATCATGGTATGCAGTGATGTGTCAACAATGTCATCTGGATTTTCTTTAAAACTTGAGTGAACCGTGGATACTAGAGAAAGGAGTTTATCTAGAAGCATCTTGTGCATGCACAGGAGTGTAGTCCCTGCTCTAGTAGTTGAAACCCCTTCTGGGTTTGCTTTGATGACTATAAAGCTTACTATCAGTATATTTGGGTCTCCTTATTAGGCACAAAATGCATACCAAAATATTAAGCATTTTAAAGCCTCTTTTCCCTGTCACATTTATTGTTTATTTATATAATGTATTTCATATAAACATGTGATGCTATAATGGTCCAAGAGCAAGAACTCCTCTAGAAGACAATTAAAATCAGACCTAAATGCGCAGTGAATAAAAATAGTCACTAAGCAGCTATTTAGTGCTTTATAAGCACTAAGCAGCCCTAGACATTCTGTGAGTGGCCAATGGATACTGGGGTTCACCCCACACTAAGGTCAGAAACAGCACTCTAACTTTGGAAGGGGGCGTCAGAGGTTCAAACCTCCTCCCCTGTACCCTTGCAGCCAGTGGAAAAAGAATCATGCCAGCCAGACTTCAGTGCCCTGAATATCCTGAGCCTCCTTCCCTTCCCTTTTGAAATCCCTTGCAAAATCCTCAGTGATTGAAAGAAGAAGTGCTATCATCCACAGCACTGCTGCTCAGACAGCTTCAGACCACCAGAGCATTAGATACTTGGAAGTCTTCATGAACAGAGGCTTCTCACTTATGATTCAACACATAGGATTGCAAATTTAGGACAGTGTTTTAGGGGTACTAATGAAATAGTGTCTCAGCAAGATCACTTAGATATGACTCATAGATTATGCATTGTCATTTACAGAGGGCCGGAGTAATGAGTAGTAGATCCATTATAAGCTAAGAATCAAGTGAACCTATTAGAATTTGCCTGCCTGGTGACCAACTATTGAGGCTTTGCTTGGATGAGGAGGTGACCCCAAAAGGCCTCCAGCTGAGCGTGGCACACAAGGTCACCACTTGAATAGGAGGGGAAGAGGATAGGCCCGTACTCATGGAAAGGGCCCACAAGTGAGCTCAGTGGTGGTGCTTGAAGCCAAAATGGTTCCTGCCTAAAAAATACTGAAGATCACTGGCTTATACCATCACACTGAAAATAAAATGGAAGTTTTAAATTCAACAAGCAGCCTGAACCAATGACCAATTTATTATACCTAAATAAACAATAACCAAATTACATCTTGGAGATGAGTTCTCCAGTTCATAGAGTTTGTTGATCAGAGTGGATGTAAAGCAAAATGGAACAATATATTTTGACAAAAGCAAGAGAAGTTATAGGTCTCCTATGATACCATAATTATTCATGGTTGCATAAAAGTTGAAAAATAAAAAGCCTGATATGTTCTCAGCTTGTCAATCCCTATCCCATATTAACTGTATTCTAATGCTAGGACTAACTTGTGGTTAGGTGTGAACCCAGAATCACAGCACACAGCAGGGCAGCACAGGGAACATTTTTGTAGTGCAGTTCCAGTGCAACAGTGCTGCTCTAGTCAGAAGGTAAAAACAACATAAATAGCAAACAAAACAAAACAGGGAAATGTGACTGGCTGGGGCCATGGCCAGGAGAGTGTGTGGGCCAATCAGGGAGAAGCAGGTGATGCGGGCACCCTGAGATTGATTTCCAGCCATAGGGGAGGGAGGATGGAAAAGCATGGAAACCATGCCTGGATAGAAACCACACGAATGTGTGAACCCAGGACACAAGGTGAGATATCATACCGTGTGGTAACTGTGCAGCATGGTTTAGCATTAGCAGCCATCATCTCACATACACTTCCTATTACAACTTGTCCAGCTATTGGACTAAGTAGGCATTTCCCCCCTGTTGCAACCTTGGTTCACTATAAATTGCAGGAAATTCATTCTGGATAGGATTCCATAGCCCTATTAATGAATATGTGTCAAGATTCCTCAAGTCATAACATTTCAGTATTTACTTTGGAAACTTTCTCATAATTGCATGGAACCTCCAATAATTAACTGCAAAGAGCAAGATTACTACTGTACTGAGCTGCTCTTTGAAGACACAGGCTGCTAGAGAGAAGTGCTGAATGCTTCCTTAAGTATTCCAAACTTACTTTATAATATGCATGCTGGTGTTATTCTGCTGTAACCCTGTGATCATGGTAGGAACTGTAAACTAGATAAGCACAATGGCAGAATCTGTCCTGGGTCATTGGGATGCATGGAATTTAACAAATTACACCCAATTATGTATTCTCATTACTCACAAAACTGTCTAGTTGTGGTGCTACATATCCAAACCACTGGCTAGAGGTGGATTGTGACATACAGTTTTGTTCTAATATGCATTGGTAACTCTTTATACTTACTATAATTTATCTTCTGTATAATAGCTTCACCCTGTGATATTCATCACTCACTAATGCTATTTATTTGTACCATCTATGTACCTCTAAATGTTTTTTTTAATCCTTAAATCTGGATCCTGGTTGCCATTCCAGTTTCTTGCCTTGCTTCTATTTCAGCCAGTAGCTGTTCATGAGCTCAGTTTCTTAATTTCGTTTGTTTGCCCAACCTTCTGCCTGAAAGATCCCATTTTTTAATTGCAAATTCTACATGTTGCCATCAGATGTTGCATTTCACATGACACACAAGTTTAATCTCCAAGCTTGTGTTTCTCCCTCTGTTTGGTTTCTGGTCTTCACACTAGTTATCCACCTCCCTTTCCTACTCTTTTATTATATAATATGGACTTTAATACAACAACCTGCTTTTGCTTACTTGCCTAAGAACCAAGTAATAACTCCTTCCATGTGACAACATACCAGACAAATCACTCAATTTGCTCAGTGATACAGCATCAGGAAGTCAGGTGGGTGATCAGCATGTTTATGTGTGTGTATAACACTCATTAGGAAAACATATTAAGAAGAAAGTTAAATGTACTGTGATAATATGAAACGATGAAAACATTATATCCCTTACTTTGCTATCAGATTATATATATAAAAATCCATTATTTCAATCTTTTATTATGATCATAATAAGGTCATGTCACGTCGCTTCCTTGAGAGAGGGTTTTTCACACAGAGGGTCCGAGAGGCGACAAGGGGGGGAACATCCTTGACTTGGTCTTGACCAATAGAGAGGAGCTGATAGATGAAGTACAGATTAGGGGAGCTCTGGATGCGAGCGATCACTCCATCCTTTGCTTTGAGATCAGGGGACTGCAGACGGGCAGCACGTCGAGCACTAGAAGCTGGGACTTCAAGAGGGCCAACTTTGGCCAACTGAAGGCCAGTCTGAAAGTCTCCTGGGATAGGTTACTGGAAGGTAAGCGAGTTGAGGAGGGGTGGATGGCACTCAAAAGGGAGGTTTTGGAGGTGCAAGCCTTGACAATACCTCTAGTTAGTAAGGTGGGGAGGCGGAGGAGAGCGCCACCATGGATGCGAAAGGAGGTGGTTAGAGGGATTAGATGAAAGAGGAACCTCTGCAGGAAATGGGTACTGGGACAAATAGACAAAAGGGTATACCAGGAGGAGGAGGCCCATTGCAGAAGGATTCTTTGCAAGGCTAAGGCTGATTACGAGCTGAGACTTGCCAAGAATATCAAGAGCAACAAAAAGTGCTTCTTTCAGCATGTAAATAGGAAGAGGAAGGGGAGACAAGTGGTGGGACCACTAAATAAGGAGGAAGGAGATCCAGTGACTGATATGAGGGAACAGGCACAGATGCTAATTGACTATTTTGCCTCTGTGTTCCCCCAAAGCTGGACGGGGGAGATCTTAGGGGCACAGATTAGAGTCACCCCCCTAGAAGTCGAGGGGCTCCTCAGGGCATTGGACATTACAAAGGTGCCAGGCCCTGACGGGTTACACCCGAGAGTACTTAGAGAGTTGGCAGGGGTTCTTTCACACCCACTGGCCTCCATTTTTGAGGCCTCGTGGAGAACAGGTGAAGTTTCAGAGGACTGGAGGGTGGCATCAGTGGTCCCAATTTTCAAAAAGGGTAGTAGAAGGGACATGGGGAATTACAGACCTGTTAGCCTTACGTACATTGTAGGCAAAACAATGGAAAGGCTCATAATAGAGATCTAGCAATGCTAGACAAGGAAGGGAGGCTGGCAGCCATACAACACGGCTTCCGCAAAAATGGGTCCTGCCAGACAAACCTTGTGGAATTCTATGACAAGGTTTCGAGATGGCTAGATGGAGGGGATGCAGTGGATGTGGTTTACCTGGATTTCAGCAAGGCCTTTGACAAAGTGCCACATAATATCCTGGTGGAGAAACTGAGGAGTTTTGGGATACACCAAAGCACTGTCCAGTGGATTAGGGCATGATTGACTGACCGAAAGCAGAGGGTAACCATTAGTGAGGAATCGTCAGGATGGTGGCCAGTGACAAGCGGGGTCCCCCAGGGCTCTGTCCTGGGAATGATCCTGTTTAATATTTTCATAAATGACATGGAAGAAGGGGTGAACAGTCTGCTGATCAAATTCGCAGAGCAGTGGCCACAACTGAGGAGCAGGTACTCCATATCCAAAAGGATCTGGACAGACTATGGAAGTGGGCAGGAGACAAGAGGATGGTGTTCAATGTGGATAAGTGCAAGGTCTTGCACTTGGGGCATAGGAATAGGTGTCATAAGTACAGGTTAGGTGACAAGTGGCTGGAGAGCATCACTTGTGAAAGGGACTTCGGGGTACTGGTTGACTGCAGGCTAAACATGAGTCAGCAGTGTGATGCAGTGGTCAAGAGGGCGAACACCACCCTTGGTTGCATAGCCAGAAGTGTGGCTTCTAGATCGAGAGAGGTATTACTACCACTCTATATGACTCTGGTGCAGCCACAACTGGAGTATTGTGCTCAGTTTTGGGCCCCTCATTACAGAAAGGATATAGCCAGGTTAGAGTCAGTGCAGCGCAGGGCCACAAGGTTGGTGGCCAGTTTGCAGGGGATGCCATATGAGGCGAGACTGAGGGAACTGGGTCTCTTCAGCTTGGAGAAGAGGAGACTCAGAGGGGATATGTTGGCGACATACAGGTATGTGAGGCGATGTCACACGGAGATGGGTAGAGACCTGTTCTCCCCTGCAGAGGAAGGCAGGACGCGCTTCAACGGAGCAAAGCTCAGGGAACCAAGGTTCCATTTAGATGCCAGGAAGCACTTCTTGACAGTTAGGACCCCGAGGGTGTGGAATGGGCTTCCACAAGAGGTTGTTGAGGCCCCATTGGTGAGGGTGTTCAAAGATAGGCTGGACATGCACATGGTGGGCATGTCGTGAGCGGAGCTGGCTGGAGCCAGGGGTCAGACTAGATGGCTCGGGAGGCCCTTTCTGACTCGCTCTGATACTATGTTTCTGTAAACTACATTTTCCTCATCTTTTTGTCTTTCCAGATTGCTTCCCCCTCCCCCACAAAAAGCTAACCTGTTTGCATTTTGCATTTCCCCTTTTATTTTGTCCTTTGCCAATTCCTTCATTAATTATCTGCACAAGGCACTACTAAACCAACCGGTTGTCTTAGTTTTCCAGGATAACTTCCTTTTTCATTATTTTGAGATAAAGGATCCAGTAAATGAAATGTCTTGGCAACTATGCAAATCAGTTCCTGTTCAGATTCAAACTGTATTTTGAAATGTGGCACAAATTCATTTCCCAAGAGGATGGTAACTGCCACCATGCTTATCTGATAATCTTGAGCTTGCCAGTTGGAGACAAGATGGCTCGAGAGACTGCTAATAGGATAGAGTCATTCACCTCTAAATTGCCAATTGAACTCTAGCCCAGATTAACGGAAACAGAATGTTAACCTTCTGTTACATGTAGAATGTGGAACGATCTTTGTGGAATAAATTGTCCTGCTCCAGTTCCCAAAGGACAAGTGTCTATTGCAGTTTACAGATGGAACAAGTACAGAGTTTTAATTGATAAGACTATTTTTGATGGTCATTGTCATATAAAATCATTCCAGTTACATTTTTGTGTTCTGTTATGAAATGGCATCTGTTTAGAAAATAAGTTATCCCTCATCATGTCTATTGTTTTAATATCTCTGGTTGTGCAGGTAGTTATCTGCCTTCATATAGAATTTCATATAGAGGTTACAGGAAAAGCTGTTGTACATACTTACTTAAATGGGCACATTTTAGCAAATTAATAATATAATTTTAAAATAAAGATCTGAGGAAGATTTTGCACTCTAATATTTAGAGTTATTAAAGAATGTGACATTTCCAGGAAAATACCATTAGGATCAGCTATGATAGTTTTCTCAACAAACACTTTAATAGATGATTAATTTGGATCCTACGAGTATTTGCTTTATTATAGTAGAAAAAACCAAGTACTCTTATGCACATGGTCCTTCAAAGGATGCTATCTGCCATCATTCAATAAGTACTGACATCACAGATGTATCCAGATCTATGGGATCTCCTATCACTGCCAATCACTATGTATGGGTGTCAGAGGTAGACAGTGAAGAAAGTTGACTGGAAGAAAACTAATACTTTTCACACATGGTGCTGGAGGAAAGCTTTGAAATTAACCTGGACAGACAGATGAACAAGTGGGTCTTAGATCAAATCAAGGCAGAACTTTCTGTAGAAGTAAAAATGATGAAACTCAAGCTGTCATACATTGGGGTACATCATGAAGGCAGGACTCACTGGAGAAGACATACATGCTAGGGAAGGTCAAAGACAGAAGAAAAGGAAGGCCAAATATGAGATGGTTTGACTCCGTAAAGGAAGCCACAGCCTTGAATTTACAAGAGCTAAGCAGGTCTGATAGGAGTTTTGGAGGGCATTCATTCACAGGGCAACCATAAGTTGGAGACGACTTGATGGCATGTAACAACAACAAGCACTACCAAGAGGTATTGTGCAGCTATGGGTTTTCTGTAGTAAGAAAAAAGATGGAAGTGACAAGAAAAGATGAGAAGGTTATGGAAGGCAATGATGGAAACAACAATATATTGTTTATATTGTTAATTTATATTATTCTATTTTGAAGTTTATTTATGGTTGTGAGCCGCCCCAAGGCTTCGGCGAATGGGGCGGCATAGAAGTCTCCTAAATGAATGAATGAATGAATAAATGAATGAATGAATGAATAAATAAATAAATAAATAAATAAGACAATGGTGTGTGGAGACACAAATACCACCATAAAGGTCCACGAATGAGTCAAGACAATTGCATGAAAAAGGCTTTGATGGAACAGCAACTTGGACCGGGGAACCAGAGTTTCCAAGAAAAGCACAATTCACCAGGGTGTTTTAGTTTATTTTTTGTTTTTGTTTTTTGGTTAGAATTTTTGTTATTTCTATTTGCAGCAGTTAATTCAGCACAATATACAAATGAATGGTGGATAACTGATGTTATTTGCATATTGTTACTAGTATAATAGCTAATAACTGTAGCTGAAAATAGCTGGAAAAGATATGAAAATTCTGGAAAAGGTTGAAAAAAGAAAGGTGTGCTTTGGTCCTATGAAATGTTGAGAGCTTTCATTCAGAACTTCTGGCTACTCTTACTTTATGCTATATTTTGTATAGCAGGTAGAGACCAATAGATCACTATTGGAGGTGGTGCTGAGAAGTGTAGACATGGGGGATGGGAATCTGAGAGAACTGTCGTCTTGTTCCCTTTCTCCAAACCAGCAAAGCTCCATGAGCACATATTTGAATCCAATTCATAATCAGTGTGAGCTTTGTACCACAATTTATAACAACTTTGTAGACTTGCTCAAGTGTCATGGCTCCAACAAGAACAACAATGATCATACACACTTTAAAAAACCAAGTTGTTACATAAGGTACAGCATTTTATGTAACAGTAAGAGGTGTCAAGGGATCTCTAATAAAGAATTTTCAGGCACTACAATTTATGTGAACGAAGCCATGACAATAAAAATGGCTTTCAAATTGATGTGGAGTGCACTTGTTCTTTTAAAAGTTTTTAACAGATTTAACCACCCACAGGGTATTGCTAATGCATCTGTGGATAGAGCAAACATACTTTTCTCCAGGTAGCTGTTGAGCTGGGGCTCTTCTAGATGAGGCTTTTATTGTACAATCACTCTGCTGCCTTATTGATGAGATTTTATCGGGCTGGTGGTGTCCAGATGTCATAATCCCTTCCATTTTCTTACCACGCAAAAGGAATTAAGGAGGGAGAGACAAGATATCTGCACAGTGTCTTCCACCTGGTCTGACTGGCCGCAGTGTTTTCATATCTGGGCAGCTTAAGCCAATACATGTTTACTAAGAGACAAGACCTCTCCCTTCACTGGGGCTTACTTTTCATAGAATTGCAGTCTGAATGTTTATTTGGCTTCCTATCTGGTTGCATATAAATTATTCTTATTGCACAAGGGATGCAGTGATAAATACAAAGAGAGAGAAAGTGGTGTAGTGGCTAGGAGCATGGAACTGGGACTCAGCTGATCTGGATTTATTTATTTATTTGTTAAAACATTTTTATCCCACCCCATTCGCCGAAGCCTCAGGGCGGCTTACAACAATAAATTAAAATAACATTTTAAAATATATACATTAAAATACAAATATATAACATAAAACATACAATATAAAACAAGCCGCCCTGGCCAAATAAAATTCAATAATATTAACATTTAAAATACTGCTTAAATAAAAAGGTCTTCACCTGGCGCCGAAAAACAAATAACGACGGCGCCAGGCGGACCTCTCTGGGGAGCGCATTCCATAACTTAGGCGCCACCGCTGAGAAAGCCCTCCTCCGAGTAACCACCCTCCTAACTTCTTCCACGGAGGGCTCCCGGAGAAGGGCCTCCCCCACCGATCTCAGGGGGCGGCTGGCCATATAAGGATGTAAGCGCTCCTTCAGGTAACCAGGACCCAAGCCATTTAGGGCTTTATAGGTCATCACTAACACCTTGAATTGGGCCCGGACTTCAATGGGAAGCCAGTGAAGCTGACGGAGAACTGGAGTCATGTGAACATAACATCCAGTCCCCGTCAGCAGCCTGGCAGCTCTATTTTGGACCAATTGAAGTATCCGGACCGTCTTCAAGGGTAGCCTCACGTAGAGCGTGTTACAGAAGTCCAGACGGGAAGTCACCAACGCATGTGTCACTGTCGCAAGGCAGTCGTTCTCCAGATAGGGGCGCAGCTGATGAATCAGCCGAAGCTGGAGGAAAGCGCTCCTCGCCACTGCTGTTACCTGAGCTTCCAGTGAAAGCTCCGCGTCGAGGAGCACTCCCAAGCTGCGGACCTTGTCCCTAAGAGGGAGTGCAACCCCGTTCAGGACAAGGTTCAATTCACCCTCTCCGAAGCCCGATCCGCCAACCAACAGGACCTCCGTCTTGTCTGGATTGAGCTTCAGTTTATTGGCCCTCATCCAGCCCATTACCTCGGCCAGGCACCGGTTCAGCACAGCCACTGCCTCACCTGGATTGGTGGAAAACGAGAGGTAGAGCTGGGTATCATCAGCGTACTGATGGTTCCGCAGCTCACACCTCCTGATGACCTCTCCCAGCAGTTTCATGTATATGTTGAACAGCAAAGGGGACAAAATGGGCCCCTGTGGTACTCCATGGTATAGCTGCCATGGCACAGAGCCATAGTCCCCCAGCACCACCTTCTGGAACTGGCCATTGAGATAGGAGCGGAACCACTGCAAAGCAGTGCCTCCGACCCCCAATCCCACAAGCCTATCCAGAAGGATACCATGGTCGATGGTATCGAAAGCCGCTGAGAGGTCCAGAAGAACCAACAGGGACACACTCCCCCTGTCCTTCTCCCTGCACAGGTCATCGTACAGGGCGACCAAGGCAGATTCAGTACCGTACCCGGGTCTGAAGCCAGACTGCAATGGGTCCAGATAATCAGTTTCATCCAAGAGTGCTTGGAGTTGTCCCGCCACCACCCGCTCTAACACCTTGCCCAGAAACGGGATGTTGGCCACTGGTCTATAATTAGTGGCCATCTCTGGATCCAGAGACGCCTTCTTCAGGACCGGTCGGACTACCGCCTCCTTTAAAGGGGCAGGCACCCGACCCTCCCTCAGAGAAGCATTAACCACTTCCAAGATCCAGGTTCCAATCCCGTGCTTGGAATCATTTATTAACCAAGACGGGCAAGGGTCCAAAAGGCAAGTGGTTGGACGTACTCGCCCAAGCACCTTGTCCACGTCATCGGGCCGCAGTAACTGAAATTCATCCAATAAATCTGGACCAGACGGCAGCGTTGGCGTCTCCTTTGAAACCTCTGAATCAATAGTGGTGTCCAGCTCGTGACGAATCTGAGCGATTTTCTCCCTGAAATGCCTGGCAAAGTCATCACAGCGGGCCTTTGAGGGTGGAATCAGGTCTTCCTTTGGACCTGGATGAACCAGGCCTTGCACCACTCGAAAGAGCTCCGCCGGACAGCATTGTGAGGAGGCAATGGAAGCGGAAAAGAATCTCTTTTTTGCCGCCCTCACCGCCACAGCATAGGCCCGATAGTGGGCTCTTAAGTGTGTTCAGTCAGATTCATCTCGTGATTTCCTCCACCTACGCTCTAGTCGTCTCCCAACCTGCTTCATCGCCCTCAATTCAGGAGTATTGGGGGCGAGCGGGGAAGAGCGGGCTCTGCCCGGTGGGAGAGGACGCTTAGGAGCGATCGTGTCTATAGCCCTGGTCATCTCCCCATTCCACAGTTCGACCAGAGCCTCGACAGGAGCACCCGTCTTGTCAGCCGGAAACTCCCCCAGGGCCTTCAGGAATCCTTCCGGATCCATCTGGCTCCGGGGGCGGATCCACATAATCGGGTCCGCACCCTTACAGAGGTAGAAGTCACTCTCGAGCACAAACCTCACCAGGAAGTGATCTGACCATGACAGGGGAGTCAAGCATAAATTACTCACCCTCAGACCACCCTCTTCCTGCCCCGTCGAGAAAACCAGGTCCAGAGTGTGTCCACGTTCATGGGTCGGGCCAGTGACATGTTGAGACAGCCCCATGGCCGTCATGGAGACCATGAAGTCCTGAGCCGCCCCGGTCAGACTAGCCTCGGCATGGAGATTGAAGTTCCCCAGGACCAACATCCTGGGGGTCCTCAACACCAGGTCCGAGACAGTCTCCGTCAGCTCAGGCAGGGAGACTGTTGGGCAGAAGGGTGCACGGTACACCAACAGAATCCCCAGTCTGTCTTGGTCGCCCAACACCAAGTAGAGACACTCCAGCCCTGGTCTCAAAGGGACAGGAAGCCCCGTGAGATAGATGGAGGCTCGGTAAACCAAAGCGACCCCCCCTCCCCTCCCCTCCGGCCGTGAGCAGTGCTGGACCAGGTACCCGGGCGGGCACACTTGGCAGAGGGCAACTTCCCCCCCCCTCCCACCCAGGTCTCCGTTATGCAGACCAGGTCAGCCCCCTCATCCACAATCAGGTCCTGGATGAGGGCAGATTTGTTATTGACCGACCTGGCATTAAGCAACAGCACCGTCAGGCTGGAGGGGAAACTGACGAGACTCCCTGGCACCCTCTGGCTGGGAGCAAAACCAGAAGTAGGGACAGGTGTCAGCCATCTGTCCCTCCTTCTTCTATGCGGACACGTTAAGCTCCCACCGCTGTTAAGTCCCTTGCCCAAAACCACCTCAATGGCGGCACCGGTGCGCTCCCCAGGAAACATAAGCGGCAGCATGGCCAGGGACGACTCCATAAAACGATTTAAAATACTATTAAAAAAAAAACTATAAAAAAAAACAACCCTCACTCACAGCCCAGCAGGAGGGCCTACTATCGCCAAGCGAAAGCCCCTGGCCAGCCCTGCCCCCCGCTTGGCCACCCGAACGGCGGCGACCGCCCTTTGGCCTACGCCCTTCGGCCGCCGGCCCGAGGCCGCCGGCCCGAGGCCGCCAGCGCTTTCTAGCCGCTGGCCCTGCGACGCCCCGCCTCGTCCGGAGCACGCCCGCCACACGTGCTGGGGCGTGGCAGAGCAGCCAAGTGGGCAGTGGATGGCGGCGCGGCGTGGTCTTACGCGGCGAGGCAGCGGCTCCCCTCCGGCGCGGCGCGGTCTTACACGGCGAGGAGGCGGTCCTCCTCCGGTGTAGGCTGCCGGGCGCAGTTGTTGCTGCTGTTGGCGCGCTCCTCCCGTGGGCTTTCTAGCCGCCGGCTCTGTGTCGCCCCGCCTCGTCCAGAGCACGCCTGCCACACGTGCTGGGGCATGGCGGAGCAGCCAAGTGGGATGGCTAGTCCCCGCCATGCCCATTTATCCAGCCCGCCTTTTAATTCTGCGAGCCCGGGGGCAGCCAGGCTGGGAGGCAGCCAGTCCTGCACCTGCGACTGCCGCTGCCTCGTCGCTTCTGGGTGTGCTTCTGTGGAGATAACCCTATGCAGACTCTCTAGCTGGCTACTGCTTCTGTCCCTACACTATACCATGGAGTTGAGGAGTGGGGCTAGGCTCTTCTGGCTCCTCTACCATGTCCCCCCACCACTGCTCTTCCAAACCTGGTCAATTCTCAGAGTCTGTCTGAACACCTGGAGATGGCCGTCTTGTGATAAGCTCTCCCTCATCTGCCATTTGTATATCCAGAGACCACATTTCCCAGGTCCCATCATCCTCATATGATGACTTGGTGCCACCTTGACCCTGGAAAGTACACTAAGAATAACTGCCTCTTTTATTCCCCACACCCTCATCTATGAATGTATTAGTTCCCTGAGAGGCCACAGGATGTGCTATGTGCTTCCAAAGTTACCTGGAAAAGTGATACATCAGTTCTTCACAGCCTGAGAGCAAATGACCATACATTCTGCCATGGCTTTTATGTTTTTCTCTTCTATGTTTGAGAAGCTGTCAGTAAACACAGGAGAACAATGAACCTGGTTAAGTGAGGCAAACAATCTCCCTGTTGAATCTTCTTCAGCATTAGTCTGGTAATACTACCAATACAAGGCCAGATAGATAGATAGATAGATAGATAGGCCTGCTGGCGTTGGGAGGTTGACTATCTCACAATCCAATCTCTCCTTTCCTACAAAATGCATAAGCTTGAATTAGAGGCAGATCTGTCAGTTATTCTCTTGTACGCTCTCCCTGCCTGCTCTTCAGAAATTTAGAAAAACAAAACAAAAGGTTTTGGAGTAGAAACAGAATGTCTGAATCATTGAGCTTAAATCAACAATGAGGCTTTGTTCTAAACTGACTTAGGTTCTTGTGATTGGAAAGGAAGTCCATTTTGCGTGGGAAGTTTCAGAAACTGCCCATGTGATCCATATGCTGCTTAGGCTTTGGGCTTTGTCCAAATGTGATGCACATCCCTAGTGTACAATCTGTTTTACATCTGCAAGGTTAACCTGCTATGGCAAGGCAGTGTTTGTACAATGTTCACATGAATAGGTGATGTGCTGGTGCTAGCAGCATTGCAGCACTACAATCTCTTCCATTGGAATGGACCACCTGTTTGGAATTCCAGTGGAAACTGACCTTTGTGTTTGCCTTTATTAACATTGGAGAAAACTTTACATAGAACTGCCGTGACTAAGGTCAGGGATGAAGGAGTGGGGCCAGTTCACACATGACAGGAAGAAGGATAAGGAGAGGAAGCTCATGTCCCACATGGTTAACAACATCAAGGCCAATAATAGAGAATTCTTTAAATACATCTGAAGAAAGAAAGCAGCTAAAAAAAGCAATTTAAACAATAATGAAAATAACGGAACAGAACAATAATGGAACAATAATGAAAATAATGGAACACTAAAGAGGGAAGATGAGATTGCAGAGAAGTAGAATGAATTTTTTCAGCAGTCTTCACAGCAGAGGATGCAGATCAGATACCTGTTCCTGAGTGTGTGTAGTCTAGAAGGGAGTTGGAGGAATTAAGGCAGGTAGTAGTGCCAAAATATGAAGTTCTCAACATTATTGACAAAATGAAAGTTAGCAAATCACCTGGTTCAAATATTTAATACGTCTCTCAGTCTTTGTACTGGAGAATTGGGGAATGGTCAATGTTAGTTGAATTTGCATAATTTAAATGCCAGAATGGTCGATGTAACACCAATTTTTAGAAAGGGATCCAGGAGGGATCCAGGGAATTACAGGCCAGTTAGCTTAAATCTGTTCTGGGTAAACTGCTTGAAAGCACTATTACATATAGAATCAGTAAGCACATTGAGGGACAAGCCCTGTTGAAGAAAAATCAGCAGGGCTTCCTCAAGGGGAAGTCTCATCTCACTAACATATTGGAGTTCTTTCAGAGTATCAATAAGCATGTAGACAGGTGCAATCCAGTAGACTTTGTTTACTTTGACTTCCAAAAAGTGTTTGACAAAGACCCTCACCAAAGGTTTCTGAGCAAACTAAGCATTCATGGAATAAAGGGGGGATCCACTTATGGATCACAAACTAGTTAAAGAACAGAAGATAGAATGTGGGAATAAATGATTTTTTTTCCCAATGGGGAGATGTCACCAGAGGACTCCTACAGAGTTCTGTGTTAGGACTAATGCTTTTCAACCTATTCGTAAATGACCAGGAACTAGGACTAAGTAGTGAGGGAATCAAGTTTGCTGATGATACCAGACTTTTTAGGGTGGTTAAAATAAAAAGGATTGTGAGGAGCTCCAAAGGGATCTCTCTAAGCTGTGATAATGGGTATCAAAATGGTAAATCGAGTTCAGTGTAAGCAAATGTAAAGTAATGCACATTGGGGCAAAGTATCCCAACTTCATGTATAGGCTGATGGGATCTGAACTAGCAGTGACTGAGCAAGAAAGGGATCTTGGGGTAGTGGTGGACAGCTTGATGAAAATGTTGGCTCAGTGCTCAGCTGCTGTGAAGGCAAGCTCCATGCTAGACATAATTAGGAACAGAATTAAAAAAAATAGGACTGCCAAAATCTTACTGTCCTTATACAAATTTTTGGTTTGACCACACTTGGAATATTGTGTTCAGTTCTGGTTGCCTTATCTGAAAAATGATATTAAGTTGGAAAAAAGTACACAGAAGGGCAGCAAAACTGATCAAGAGGCTGGAGCAACTCCCCTATGAGGAAAGGATACAACAACTGGGACTGTTTAGCCTAGAAAGGTGAGTTAGGGGATACATGGTGTGGAGAAAGTAGAGAAGGAGGCAGTTCTCTCTCTCTCCCCCATAACACTTGAACCCAGGATCATCCTAGTGGGAAGTTTAGGACAAATAGAAGGATATATCTCTTCATACAGTGCATAGTTAAACTGTGGAATTCGCTGCCATGGGAAGTGGTGATGGCCACCAATCTGAATGGCTTTAAAAGTGAATTGGACAGATTCATGAGGGAGGAGGCTATCAGTGGCTACTAGCCTTGCTGTCTCTGTGCTGCCTCCTTTACCAGAGGTGGTCTGCCTAACATATACCAGTTGCTGTGGAGCTTGGACAGGTGGAGGTCTTGCTTGAGTAATCCTGTGAGCAGCTGGTTTACCAGTGTGTGTATGGAGTACTAGACTAGATGAACCTTTGATCTAATCCAGCATGGCTTGTCTTATGTTCTTATGGTTAACAAAGCCTTTCCGAGAACACTGAACTGGCAGTTACAGCCATGTCCTGTGGTACTAATAAGGGAAAAACTGAGAGTGAAGTCTGCTGGGAGAATTTTAAAAAAATATTTAGCATATAAACACAACCAAAAAACAAGGTTCTTTGGTGGCTTGTGGGAAAGACTATGAGGAAGTAAGCTTTGAGTCTGAGAAAGGGTCATCTTCTCTGATCTGCGTGTTCTATGTGCTCTAAAAATTAGTTCCTTCCTGTTGGTCTTAATCAGTAGACTTGTGTTTAAATGAATAGACCTACCACTCCAATGTTGAATTTGTTTCAGGAAGACTAGATCAAGAGTGAGATTATAATTGTATATATCCTATAGGTTTGCCAGATATTCCGGCCATCATACAATAATGAACTTGAAAAAAACAACATACAACAAATAAAGATATGTAAGGTTGCAATTCTATGGCCTATGGACTTCATTTGAGAGAAAGCAGGATTTACAATCTCAGAGTTATGACTCATCCAGCAGAGATTCATCCTGCCCTCCTTGAACCCAGTGCAGAAACAACTGTGGCAGTTGCTCTTCATCTTCAAGGTCAAAATTGGTAAGTGGGGTGGGTAGAGAAGGGGGCATGGTGAGGGACCTTCCCCTGATTTTTATTGGTGTTCCAGCCTCTCTCCCTCCCCATCCCCATTCCCATTCCAAATCAGTGCAGTGCTAGGAAGTGTAGGACTTTCCCCTTTTTTTGTCCATGCATAGGATTGCACTCTAATGCAAACACTATAAACTACAACAATAGATAAAAGCATATCAAAAACCAAAACTACAGCAGCAATTATTTTAGCTCACTCAGTAGTACATAAGTTAAAAGCTCATTGAATAGAATTGTCTTTGACACTTGACACGCAATGATTTTTAACTTTTTAGAACTGTCAAATTAGTTTGATAACTAAGATAGAATATATTAGAGAGGATAAATTAAGGTAGACAAATGTGGTAGTGCTAAATTTACTTTATTCATAAAATTCTAAGCTGTGATGAAGTGTCTATATTAAACACTCCTACCTTTTTATTGCTTGGAGTGAGTGCCTTATGGTTGAGACCGTGCAAATTTGAAGAAATAGGAACTCCTGGAATAAGTGTGAGCAGTCTATCTGCAATTAGGTTCCATCTGCCATCAATCACCATGCTTGCTCTATAGAGACTACTGAATGCATATAACATGTTTGCTGCTAAGTTAAGCCAATTCATATCCTGACAGTTTAAATCAAGTTTCACAGGCAGTATGGCAAGACAAAAATCCCTGCTTTTTTTCTTTTGGTGCCAAATGTAAAGTGGAAAGTAATGTGGAATTAATTCCCTTCTTCACTTCTGACTATCACATTAATAAATACACATGCACAATGATTAATTTGGTTTGCTATTCTGCTTTCTTCCACAAGATGGCTTCATTTACTAACGAATCAAGTCAAATTATTCCCCTCAGCTGATGTTTACACTTTTCTCTACCCCTTTTCATTTTTATTTTTGCTTTGCTCACATATTCATATACTGACTATTCAAACCAGATGTGAACTCCCCAGGATTTAAAGCTGTTTACCTTGAAAATGTGATTTTTTAAAAAAGTAAGAATGATGCCATTGGATTAATATATTTACTTACTAGAAGCCAACTCAGTGCTAGGGACTGATGTTCCTATTATATCACTGGCTCTTCTGTGGAGAACTTTATTTACTTTCCAAGTGAGTATCTTCATTTACTCAAAATGGTACTCAGCTGTGGAATATAAGGTATGTCAGTTTGGAAAGCAAAGAACCCCTCTGACAGAGGTCATTTGGAATAGTTTTTATACTACAAATTGTTCATGGGGATTAGTGGAAAGAAAAATAGAGTTCATGCCATTTATAAAATATTATGTAGTAGTCTATTTATTTATTAATGCTATTTCTGTACCATCCCATAGCTGAAGCTTTCTGGAAAGTTCACAGACAAGGTAAAATCATATAATGCAAGAAAATAAAACATATTCTATTGTAAAGCATACAATCTAACACAAACCAAACATCCACAGAATAAAAATTAGGAACTACTGATGGTGGCAATCACAACATGAAGAGTGCTCATTCATGTTTTACCTGTTGTTAATAAAGCATGTTTTCAGATTTTGTTGTGCTTTATGGGGGAAAATATGGCATTTGGGAAACAGACCTAACCAATCCCAGGTATGCAGTTTCTCAAACAAGTTACTTTCTGTTGAGCCTCAGCAGTTTGTCTTCTGTGAAATGGGTTTTGAAGCAGAAAACTGAGTTCACAAGACTGGTTTTCTACATTGGAGTTCAGACACCACCTCTATCCTATACTGTAGTTACTTTTATTTTAATCTTACTAGTTTGACTTATAGAAAATGGGTGGTTTGAACTGGACATTCTACCATGGCAGACATTTTATTAATGCATTATTTATATTTGTTTATATATATGCTTCTCATTTGGAACAAATCCCAAAGTGGTTTACCAAAGAATAAAAACAAACAAAACTGTTTACATACAAGCAAACATACACACATAGTGTCATAGTGTCATGAGGCAGGAACAGAGATCGCTCATGGTGGGGAAAATTTAGTGAATGTCAAGTCCCCCGCCCCAACAGCCATTTTCTGAGAGTGTCCACGACGCTGCCAAAATTTAAATGTACCCACCAGCCCCTGAATATGGGGAACTCCACTTTGAACAAACCATGGGTCTCCATAATGGGGAATTATTGAAGTTCAAAAAGAAAGCAGAAGCTGTCGATGTTCACATCTGCATGTGAAAGAGGAGAAGGGAAAGAGGATTGTTTGTTTGTTTGGGTGCTGAAGTCCCAAGTCTCTGGAGAGCTGTCTTCTGCCCATCCCTTGCCTAGGGAACCAACACGGGGGGGGGGGGGGCTTTAATTTTCATCAATAAGCTACCTGGGGGGTTGTTCAAATGTGGCTAAAGCCTGGCTTGTTTGGTTGAAGGCTGATTTGATATTCACACTCATGCACACAATGAAAGAAGCCAGCTAACAGTGACAGGAGACTCACAAGTTATCACAAAACCTACCAGGAAACAGACAGGAAACTGGGAATATCCCTGTATTTTAATATTCTGATCTCTGAAGTTTGATGAAAACGTGTTAGTTGGCCACAGTAGTGGTGCCAAAGGGGCAGGCCTCCCCTCAGACCTGGAACCAAATGTGGGGCTGAATGCACTTAATTCTTGTTAGCTTGCTAAGTTAGGTCCTTGGCTCAAGCCACAAGATGCTCGGTTTAAATTCCTATTTCCTTCATAGTCAGTCCAGTATTTGACATATCATAGGCAAGGAAGATGATTATTCTGATGTGAAAGTCATGATTCCATTTTACCAGTACACTAAATGGCCCCACTGGAATACAACAGATTGGAAAGATGGATTGACCCCTTTTCTGATGCTAGACATTTTTATTTCCACAAGCTCAAAACACAGGATCACAGATTAGTGGCACTATTACTTTGTCTAAATGATGCTGTTTTCTTTGTGCATTAAATATCCAGTTTCCCATGATAACCTTGTTCTGTCCTTTGTGTACCACCTGCAGCTTTACATTTTATTGCTCTTGAAATATATGTGGCCATTTTCCAGCCAATAACGATGCATCACGTGCCTACTTTGAAAAGTACTGCTGTCATCCTATAATCCTTGGAATTCCTTGTGGTGGTTAGTAAAGCCAAGAGAAGCAGAAAATTGATACTTATCACTGGGTATATGCTGGAAAGAAGATTTCCAAAAGATTAGTTTGGGATTTTACTCTGTGTTTTACTGAATGCTTTTCCTGGGCAACTTTAGTCTTTTGACTTGTGAAAGGAATCTCTGAGGGTTATTAAAGTAATGAAAGATTCTGTAACTCAAACAATATGGAGTCACTCTAAGTGACTACGTTTTAGGACTGCTGCATATTGCTCTCCCCTCTCCGCCCTGCCACACACACCTCAGTGGTTCCCTGGAAAGTTCCCAAGGCTCCTGAAATTTTATGAGATAGTCTGGAATTTCCATTTTATTATTTTTGTGCTGTTCTTTCAATTAATAATATAAGCATCCTTCTATTAATGACAATTATAATGTACAGTGTCATATAGTTACATCACAGAGGATGTCACCTGGAAGTTCTTAAGATACAAAAACTTGATAAAGATATAGAGAACTAACTTGTTTGAGTGAAATCTAGTGATGCACAAGTGTCCATCTACTTGTAGAACTGTTAGCAGAATATATTCCTTCTCACCTCTGCAGTCTCCTGCACACCTCCAGCTCTTCAGGGGGACTTCCACAACAGATTTGGGGCATAGGGGGATGGGCAGGGGAGAGGAGAAGGGGGAAAAGGATTTTGTGAGTAGACATCCATTCATGTGATGTTGGATGTTACCCAATATTTATTCTTTTATGCAAATGAACTGTTTTTTCTTGATACAAACTATCAACTACTTCTACTGAAATCTGGCCCACAATTTCAGATAAAAGTATTAAAGCATATCATATTTGCACCCATAAGTCTTTTTTCTAAATGCCATATTCTTTATATATAAAGTATGCAACAAGAGTGGGTATTGTACTTTTAATCTCTGATGTTTTAAACATCTCTGAGATTAAAAATGAAAGGAACTGCTGGCATTATTCCAGCCCTGTATTCACTAATTCATATCACAGGAAAACCTAAACAAGACTTTGGCTTCTTAATGTTTTAATTGGTATTTAATTTTTATCCAGCACAAACAAAATTAAATTATCACCTACAGACTACTTATTGGGATACTAGCCTAGGAATCAAGCTGTTAATACAGGATTTTTGTTACGGCCACCTAGATTACTTGACTTTATTATAAGATCCAAAATTTAGAGAAATACTTTGCTAACTGAAACACTTACTAATAGAGAAAGTTATTCCTTGTTCCTCTTTAGTTTACTGCACCTAATGACATCAATTAGAATGCTAAGATTATTTATTGTGTCCTACTTTTCAGTTTTTACTTTTTAAAATTGTATGCTTTGATTTTTTTCAATTGGATTCAGAAGCAGAGAATTTTGCTTATAGATATTTAGATACTAAACTCTACTGAACCTTTGAAGTGCATACTCTTTATATATTGAAACCTTGGAGGCTTCATATGTGGCATATATCACCTTCAACCTAAAGTAGCGTACTTTATCTGACTACCTCAGGATCCTAATAATTTATTCTGTTTCATGTGTATAGCAGGCCTAACAATAATTGGTTAAGAGATATTGTGATGGCATACCACGTTCATAAACTTTCCAGTACCTCAGAACAGTGGAACATGTCTCAGGGAAGGAAATGAAATAAACAGAGGAAAGAAGGGACTACTAGGAAAAAAGGTTGTGACAAAATACCACAAGGGCCTACAGACATGCGAAATGGTATGCTGCAGGTGCTAGAGTAGGTATAAATAAGCATGAGGGCTGACCAAAACAGGGATTGGCAAAATGTGGCTTTCAAAAAGATTGGTTTACAATGCCCACAATTCCTCAATATTGTACACTAAAACATCTGGAGTTCTGTAAGTTGCCCATCCCTGGATTAATAAAAGGGGGTTAAGGCAGGGAGTGGGTTGAAATAATGGTTGTTGCAGAAGGAAGAGTCAAAGGGGCTAGAGTATATTCTCATGTAGGACCCAAGGAGAGGCAGTGTTGAGTGCTAGTGGCAGAAGGGAAAAGAGATGAAGGGTCAGGTAAGAAGACAGTGAAAGTGTAGGTCTTCTCTATCTAAGATGTAAGGAGCAGGGGCAAAGTCCGCCAGGGGTGACTTCTCCCATCACTTCAGCATTGCGACATGAGAAACCTAAGGGAACAGTGAAGTCCAAAATCAAAGGACAATGTGGTAAAGCCTGAATTTCACATTTTGATTTGTACCAGTGAATCATTTCTTTGGCTGATGTTTTATGCAGTTGTAAAACACTGAGAAATAACTGATCTTTCAAATGTTAAAAATTACTGACTTGGTTTAGCAACCTAGCTTCATAAATGATGGCAGCTCTTTGACAGCATACTTTAAAAGTGGGCAGCAGTATAAAACGGAACCCACTGGACTGCTCTATGGAATGGCAGTACAAAGGTGGCTGCTGTCCTCCCTGTTGGCATGGCATGCCTCCTGCTCCTTCACCTTCCTTACACATCCCCATGGAGATGGCACATCTGAATTCTAGTCTATACCTGAGATTGCATAGGATTTTGGAAATGCAGGCCTGAATTTTGTGTTATCTCAACATAGGTATATGAGATAGCATGTGCAACATGAAATTCACATGTGAATTGTCAAAAAGAAGAACACCTAGATGCGTAATATCCACATATGGTTTTAATATGGCATATTTCATACTGCATTTTTAATGTGCTGGCATAAAATGCTCAGAGAACCTCATCTATTGGGCAGTTTAGAAAACAAACACACAAATAAATAAGCTAATTTAAATATCTTCATTAAAATTTAGAAATATTTAACATAATTTAAATAAAAACATATCTTTCCAGATGACCTGTTCTTAGTCTGCTGTCCAGGTGCTGCTGATGGGTAACTTAAACCAGACTTGAACAGGACAAACTTTCAAATAAAGGATGCCTTCAAAATTGAGGTCTGTCCTCTGTAAAAGAGGAAACATGAGCCCCCAACAAATTGGGCAGCTTGGTATTATATAATCCATTGGCCAGACTAGTATTATATAATCCATCAAACTGACCAGATTGGTTTTATATAATCCATCAAATAAACCCCCAAATGTGCCCTTCTACTGTCAGATTTGACCAGGCTCAGAGTACCTATGGTTACTACACCAGACAAAAACAAAAAACAAACAAGCGAACACAAATCCTCCACTGGCAGATGACAAACCAAATAACATGGCATATTATGGTACTTAATGATGCCAAACGAATTGCCATCTTCTATCCCCTTTTCAAGAAGTGTACTCTTTGCTTGCCACAAAGGGTTTTTTCCTTTCTCTTTGTAGACTGAAAGCAGCCTATTAAATTTCTTCAGACACACAATTCTGCCTTCACAAAAAATCTGGACAATCGCCATAAATAACATATTTTTTACTTATTGTGGACAGATCACCCGGAATAGTATAAGACCATAAAAATGTTGAAAGGGTGGCAACACTGCATGAAAACCACTCTTTCTCTTGCTTAGTGTCAAAGCTGTGGCTCATTTTTTGGGACCTGATTGAACCAGAAGGCTTGGCAGGTCCTTAAGAATGGTCTTTAATATAGTTAAGGGAGCCTGGAATACTGGAGGTTCAGAATTCATTAGAAAGGAATGCGCTTAGGAAACTGCAGAACATTGGCAAAAAGGAGACAAAGGTGTCTATGCATATATTGAGAACAAGCTTGTCAGTGCTTTGGGCACTTGTTTGCCCTCAGAACATTAAATGCAGAAGACCAAAACACACATGTGTTTTTCTGCTACTAGTAATGAAAGCTGTAAAGCACCTCCAATAACAGAGGTGGTATGCCTCCAAATACCAGTTGCTAGGCAACATGATCAGAAGGGTGCTATTTTATTCTTATGCTCCAGGATGTATTTTTGCCTGAGGCAAAGTACATATTTGTGCCCCATGCTGTACATGCAATTCCATGTACACAGATTGATTGGGAGTTGAATCTTCCACTGAAGCTGGCAATAGGATAGCATCATCCTTCCTTCCTGACAAAGGAAGCAGCAGGCTAGTTTAAGGGGGTGCCGGGCACCCCATGTGGCCTGCAGCTCTCCCTCCTCCAACACCTTGCTTCCACTATCTGCTGCCTGAGGTAACTGTCTCACTCTGTCTTATAGTAGTGCCAGCCCTGTTCCAATAGACATCTGGTGAGTCACAGAACACTGAGCTAGATAACATGGTCTTCTCCAAACTGATGCCCTCTGTATGTTTTAGATTTAAACTCCATTAACCCCAGCCAGTATTTCCAATGGTGAGGACTGCTGGGAACTGCAGTATGAAACATCAGGGCATGACCATGTTGAGAAGGCTGAGATAGGCCTTTGGTTTGTTATTTGTTTGTTTGTTATTTGTATTTATATACCACCCTAGTAGCCCAGAGGGCTTTCTGGGTGGTTTACAAACATTAAATTTGGTGCTCTACTTAGAAATTCAGTTGTATATAAATATATTAAATAAGTGATCCTATGAAAGTTTAGGCCATAACAAGCCAAGAGCTTGCAAATGCAAGAGAAGGGATCTGCTAACGGAGTACACGACACGTCATACTTCTGAAAGAGTGGGTTCTAGTCCATAAAGACTTTGTCAGGAAAAAAACCCAGTTTTTCTTTGGGAAGCCACAAATGTTGTTGTTCTTATAGATGTGGGAAAATAACCAAGAAGTATGGAACGTGGTACTTACTATTATCAAAGGCAAGGTTAATAGAGACTGAAAGTTATTTATGCCACAATTTAGTCTGCTGAATGTGAGGGTGGGTTAAGACAAAAAACCCCAGAGATTTTCAAGAGAAAACTGGAAAAGAAAAAAAGCGATCTTTGGTGGACAAGGGCTGTGGTACGCTTTCACAGCCCCAGCTAGAAAACTGGTGGGGAATGCAGACACAAATGGAGACACAAGGGAGACACAAGGAATCAAGAAGCTCCTATTTTGGGGGACTGCATGTGTTTCTTCAAAATGCCAAGGCAATGATTCATGAGTAGGTGCTAAATAACTGCCCCATAGTTGATTTTTTTCAAAATATTTGACTGATATTTTTTCAAAAAATGTACTTTTAAAAGAAGCATTGCTATTTGCTATTCATTGTCCTAAAATCATGTTAGCATAAAACCCCCAAGTTCCTTATTAGTATATTCATGATTAGCCAAAGATGTGCACCATAAAGTACTTGCAATTTAATTAGTAGACCATGGCTACAATTTTACCTGGAAGTATGTCCCAATGGCATAGTTAGACTTACTTTTCTGCAAGCATGGGACCTACTCTTCAATAAGTGTGCTAAGGATTACTGCTGAAACATTTTCTGTTGAAACCTATAGAACTTGTTTAGACTGCCTAACTTGGTTGGTTTATGCACATGAATTATATGGTTAATTATCTTCATTTAGGCTTTTATAATTTCTAGCTGCTTATCTGCCAGAAAGGCTCTGAAAACTGCTAACATATAAAAAATAAGAGTTCCTTTCCTCAGGATGGCAATCTGTAAAGACAAGGAACAAAACAAAACAAAGAAAATGGGAATGAAAAAGCAAAGAAGCTATCAGTGCTTAATATAAGGTTTTTATTATGACCAAGTGTAATGTAGTTGCAATGGATATAATGCAACTGATGCAACTGGCTTTCTTAGTGGGACCTGCTGAAATGGAAATAATGTAAAGAGAGGAGGAGTCTTTTGCTGGAGCTGTGGGGCGACCCTGCTTTCTCTTTCTCTTTGTTACAAAATTGGATTTTGGTACATGTTCTGATGCTACACAAGTAACAATTGCAGGGTTGAGGAACCTCTTTTGGGCCAGGGGCTTAATGCAATTTCAGTGGATGCGCTTGGCCCACTTTCCACTTCTGAGTGAGGCTAAGTGTAAAGGAAACAGGGCTACAGGCAAAAGCAATGGCATCTAAAATATATGACATCAGCATATTGTCGCTTAAAGTTTTTACTTCCAGGATCTGAGCAATAGGAGAGTAATTTTAGCCTGTTTAGAATGAGGCAAAACTGCACAGAAGCTAGGAAACCACCAAATGATCTTCTGGACAACCCCAGAGGACCAAAGTGTGACCCCAGGAGGGCTGGATTTGGCTCCAAATCTGAGATTCCTTGCCCCTGCTCTGTTGGCTAATCATAGGAATCTGAGATTTAAATATATATATATATATATATATATATATATATATATATGGTGTGTGTATATATATCTATATGGGTGTGTGTGTGTGTGTGTGTGTGTGTGGGTGTATATATATATATATAGAGAGAGAGAGAGAGAGAGGCTTCTCCAGTAAGTCTTTCCTTCTCATATATCACTGGAGAGGACCCTAATGCTGGGAACAAGTCACAGCAAAAGAAAAAGGGAACAGCAGAGAATGAGGTGGACACTGGGGGATGGTGGAGGACAGGAAGGCCTGGAGGAATGTTGTCCATGGGGTCGTGATGGGTCGGACACAACTTCACGACTAGCAACAACAAATATATATAGTAACAGTATATAAAATCACCTGAAATCTTTCCAAAAAAAAAAAAAAAAAAAAAAGATGCTTTTGGTCAAAATACTTTAAATCTCTTGAGATATTCTCCATCCTCTTTCCAATTCAATTTCCAGTTGTACTCTTGCTGATACTCCAGAAATATCACTGAGTTCAAGTGCTGCCATCTGTTTTATGCATCATACTATAATAAGCATATCATGCCATAGAAGCTTGGTACAATATGTTATAAGGAAGCCAGAACTGCTGTTAATGATCTAACAAATGTCACTGCAAAATCCATATGGAGAGCTTATAGAACTTAAAGATCAGCTTTACTGCCTTCTTCAAACTTTTCTAATGATAATTTACTTCATGTTAATATGTGTGACAGGTTATTTCCACCTATGGAAAACTTCATAGCGTAATTTTCACATTCATTCTTGATTGTTTAAATCCATTAATTTCACCCTGAGGCACTACCTTGTAATAGCAATTCAAGTACATGAACATGTGCCCTTTACCATACTTTCAACTTCCCTTGTGAAGGAAAATAGTAAAATTTTGTTCAAGGAAATCTAATGAATATTCTGTGATCTTCAGTTTGTTCACCAGATTGACACATGGTGTGAATTCGTACAATTTTTTTTTCCCTAAAGTACATAGATTTCCATAGCTGAGAAAGGGTATGCCAGATTAACAATGGATAATGCCAGATTAAGAATGGATAATTAGTATCCGAAAACTTTTGGATTATTATTTTGAGGGTTAAACAATATGAGGATCTCTCTTATCTAATACAAACACCTTCTCCAAAAAGAAAAGGCTAAAATAAATCAGACTTTGAGTAAAATGTTAATTTTATAGACATTTCTCTGAGATAAATAAAGATAGTGGTATCTGTCTCGAATTTCAATAGCTGTCATGTGACAAACTCTAAAATATTTTTTTAATTACTTTCTAGTTTTTGAGTTTTCAGCATATGCAATTATAAGAAGTTGTATGGTTTCTTATAGCCAGCAGTAGAATTTTAAAATGTTCACACAGATGTATCATTTTGTTATTCTAATTTATGGGAAACTTTCTTGATTTTTTAAAAATCAAAACTTTCCCCTTTTATGAACAGCTAACATCTCAGTTTGATGAATGAATCATACTAGACTTTTGAAATTGTAAACAAGAAATTCCTTTAAAAGTACGTCTTCTTGCTTCTTTTCATTTTAACATTTATGCATTCCTGGGTGGAGTAGTCAGTGGATTTTATCAAATCTTCACAGTTGTAGCTTTTAAATCTTCATTTTGCAATATTTCTCATTTCTAAAACCAGCCAGCAAATTACATGGGTCATGCAGCCCTGTTTCTGATTCACCATACATCTACATCAATGTTTATCTGAGTTGGTGCTAGCCTAGACCTTGACTTGATTTTTGATAGATATATTTAACAGGTAAGTAAATAGTAAGTAAATATAAGAATGAAGGGGATAAATAGGCCTTCTGTATACAATGTCCATGGCTTTTGATAATTGTATCAATTTAACTCTTTAAATGTGCTCCTTATGGATTTATCGGGCTGGTATAAGTCAGTAAGTATTCTGTAATAAAACATGCTTTTTAAGAGAGAGGAACCCTTGGTACATTAAGGGGCCAAAGTTATACAGAACCTTCATTTTCTATAGGGTGGGGGCACAATGCCATAAAGTCCTACAACTTCCAGCATCCCCCAGCCAGCACTCATGGTTAAGGAATTGTCAGAATCCCGGAATTTCAATTTGAGAAGAGGGAATAAAACTCGGGTTCGTGAGAAAGACCAAGCGTCCAGACCATCTGAAGCTTTATTGTATTTACCTCAAGTTTCCCGCGGTACTTACGATAATGCATGCGTTAGCGGGCAGGCAGAGGTGAACTCTGCTGCAAAGCTTCAACACCATTGCAGGGTACTTTATAGGTACACAGGTACAGGGCAATTAATGACAGAATGCAGAGATTACAGTAAGATTCTGAGGTCATCACATACAGAACAGATAAAGAAATGTCAGTCAATCACACAGTAACAATGAGATTACAATATTTCTAATTGCCTGTATTGACACTTTAGTTCAGTAGCTTGAACCCATCTCCAGGTCTGTTTAGACATGTAAATTCAAGCTACTGAAACTATGCATGAACTCAAGACTCTTATCTACTCTGGACATTCTGAATTGGCCAGGGCACATGGAGCCTCTGGGCTATCAAAAGATACTTCCTTGTAAACTGAATTCCAACAATGACTATTTAATCATTGTGAAGGTATACAATGTCAATTTGGACTAAATGGCCTGTCTACTGCAGCCTACAGCTAAAGGTGAGAGAAAGGAGCAGGGAATGCCATTTTAAACAGTGACAGCTTGGTTTTGAGAAGGAATACAGGATTTGATCCCACAATGCAAAAAAGCACACAGAAGTAATGCTTTTCAGACAGGATTTATCCAAATTTTCCCAACAAAATGCTGGGAATTGTATGAATTTGTTCTGTCTAAACATTCATAAGATCACTCCTTCAATCAAGGAACTTTATTATCTCTTTCTGATAGCTCAAATCAGTTAGAAGTTCTCTGACTCCTGCTTATGGCACAGTTGCACCTAAGCTTAAGGGGCTGCATATGGTTGTGTCTCATACAGTAGTTGCTGGCATCTACCAGAATCTGTCATTAAGCACCAGTGTGTGGGTCCTCTCCCTTTGTCTATTTCGCAGTTTCAGTGTGATTAATCTATGATAAACCACAGCTGTTCAGAATCCCACCCTCTCCTCACATTCCATGCACCTTTGCCATTGGATAAATACTGGATTATTGTCAGTGTATCATTCTAGGTGGCCAGCTCATTTATTGCAGTAATAGTGTTTGAGGGAAATACTGTGACTGCTCTGTCAGTCATCCAGGGCTGCAGTCAAAGCTGAAGTAAATATCAGAAGACATTATAAATGGAAAGGGCAAACTTAAAGTCCTAATTAATACTTAAGTAAATCAGGCCAGAGTATTGCATCAAATTGAGTTTTGGCATGATCGAGATACCAAGGGTCAAGGTGTTATAATGGCATGTTCAGGACCAAGTATGCTTTAAAAATGGATTGGGCAATTTCATGGAGGAGAAAGACTATCAATGACTACTAGCCTTAATGGCTATATGCTGTCCCCAGTATCAGAGGCAGTATATCTATGTACATCAGTTGCTGGAGAACGTGGGCAGGAGGGTGCTGTTGCACTTATATCCTGCTTGTGGGATCCCATGGGTAGCTTGTTGGCTACTATGGGAACAGAATACTGGACTAGATGGGCCCTTTGTCTGATCCAAAAGGGCTCTTCATATGTTCTTATATTCTTAACATGTGAATAGAAGGGTAGGATGTCTTTATGCCCACCAACTGTACCCCAGAACTTCATACAATGAGTGTAAGGTTTGAAGAGGACACCCATGTGTTGAATCTATTGAATGCTCATCCAGTGATTTGAGATGCTGCTTGTACAGTTTTCTTGCCCACATGGATAAAGTAGCACACCATAAGTCAAACAAACATAGCTTCAGACCCAGCAAATCTGTCAATTTTGATTTCTCCTGCATTTGCATTTTTAAAATCTGTAGTTTTTTTCTCCCAAATTTGAAAAACTTCCTGAATGTGTAAATTCTCATCTAAAGCAAATGCAAATCTGAAATCCTGATCATGCAAGGGAAGTCTTTACTTGGGCTGTTACTTTATGAACTTTTTAAAAAGTATTTAAAAAACATCAAAATATTTAATGTTTAAACACATTTAAAGTATTTTTGAATAGAGAATGTCATAAGTGACTGCACATTTTAAAGTTTATGTCTGGGACCAAGATCAGTTCATTGTAAAACAAGAGAAAAGAGAGGCATTTGCAAATAACCAAAGGAATGGATTAACTCACCACTCTTTCAACAGCTTTTGGTTAGTGTTAGTTTTATAACGTGTTAATTATTCACCAACCCTATTTCTCACGGGCTCTTGGTATAATAGAAGTATTTCTTGCTAAATTTATTGGCTGGTTAGCTTGCTACTTACCTGAGGCAAATCAGTGATGGGTACAGGAGAGATGTTGACACTTGTGACATTTAGCTAAACTATCTATTCAGGGAAGGGCACCAGAATGTTTCTCAATTGTTTTAAATAGAAAAAAAGTACAAAGATTTATCTGTAGATAATGTGAAATTGTAGGGTTTACCTTACGGTGAAGCTTACCCAGGTTCTTCCATAGACTCTATTTCATTGTTAAGGATCAGTCCTGCAAGAAATTCAGTGGTTTAGCACTGTACTGCTATTTTTATTCTTTTTCATTTCAGGAGACTCCCCTGCTTAGGGCGGGGGGCAGGGAACAAATCCTGAAGTATTCAGAAATCCAGAGTATACAAAACCAGAGCATTCCCTTGACACTATGCAGCCCATCCTCTGCCTACAAAAACTCCCCATATGAGCACAGAGTACACAGTAGTGAAGTGGGCACTCCAGGGCTGCCCTGCAATATGAACGGATATTCTTCTTGTCTAGAAAAAGATGCCCTTGAATCATGCACCTTCAGGCACAGGGTACATACTGTAAGATGTACTCTACCCTTTGAGAAGTCCTTATTAAAGGTAGTAAGCAAGAATGGATTCTTTCCCTGGTATAAGCGAGAAGGTAGGGGAAGGGGATTGAAATTCACATTCTCCTTGAGGTCATAGTAGCTTTTGGAGGGGAGCTCTGAACTATCCTCTAGTCCCTGAAATATGCTTCCAGGGACCATAGAATGTCTTTCCCTAGGAAGTTATTTCATGTGGCTCTGTTTAAGTCAAATTAGATTTACTGTTGGAAGCTGGACAGTGAAGAAAGCTGACAGGAAGAAAATTGATGCCTTTGAAGCGTGGTGCTGGAGGAGAGCTTTGTAAGTACCCTGCACTGACAAAAAGACAGACAAGTGGGTCCTAGAGCCAATCAAGCTAGAACTTGCCTTGGAAGCAGAAATGTTGAAACTTGAGGCTGTTGTACTTCAGGCACATCATGTGAAAGCAAGACTCATTGGAAAAGATAAGAATGTTAGATAAACTTGAAGATAGAAGAGGAAGACCAATTATGAGATAGATCGATTCCATGAAGGAAGCCACAGCCTTGTGCTTATAAGAGCTGAGCAAGGATGGGCCATTTTGGAAGGCTCACATTCATAGGGTTGCTGTAAGTAGGAGATGGCATGTTACACACACAAGAAAAGTGGCCTGGATATATGTAACTTACCTTTCTCTAGTTCTTGCCAAATACTGTCTGTATGTGCCACAGCTGAACAAACCTGTTGATTCTGGTTATCACTTGAATTAAAGTCTGAGAAAATGAGCAGCAGCACTTTTTATCCTTTTACTACCTCACTAATTCACTTTTAAAATAAAAAACAACCAGAACATGCCATATATATGCTGCTCATGTTAGGTCACAAGTATTGTAGTGTAGGGTTCCCTGTCAGCAAAAGGCTACTTCAGGTCACATTATCTGTGGTCATTTGATGTGAATATGCATTCAAATCTGGATCCAGGGTTAGAAAGGTATTTATGCCTGATCGCAGTCAAAGGTGGTGATTTTATTTATTATATTTTTCACCTCTTAACAACTGTCCTATGAAAGGTTTACAACTGTATAAAGAAAATATTAACAAAGAATTAAAAGAATAACATACAATACAATATATCAAATAACAAAGGTAGTGATGTGAAGCAGTCATAACATCTAAAAATTCAGACTCTTAAATGCCAGAGAGAAAAGATAGCAATGTAGGTGCCATTCAAGCCCTCTTAGGGAGGGTATTCCATAGGTAGTGATGTCCCTAAAGCCTGTGTTTTCATAGATCACACAATCTGATTGCAACCAACTGGTCTGAGGAAGGGGTAAGCTTCTCCACACTGACTCAAGGAATGCTGCTAGTAAGAATGAATGGCTGTGATCTTATTAATGGTTTATGAATTCCATCTTTTATAGTAGGCAAAATGAGTTTGCAGCATTTCATATAAGAGAATTTTAGCTCCTTCTTCTAATTCTGCATATTCTTGATGATCTCCCTGTCAGAGAACCTGTGTCTGAAAACTTTATTTTATTTTAAATAAAGAGATTTGTCTGAGGCTGGAACCTGTCAGGACTGAGTGCCAATTTGATCTGTTTTGGCACTTTTGAATTACTAAAAGACTAAATATTCCTAGCTAGCTATGAATTAAGCTTCTCCCAAATGGTTTTCACCAGCCAACATAAGTGGAGGTCCAACTTGGAGTTGGTTGCTTGCAGTCCCTCAGGCTGTTTCTTCATATTATAAATGACAGGGATTTAAACTGGTCCAAATAAAAAGGGTGCACAGGGTTCTTTTATGTCAAACTCTGGTGTTATAATCAAACATATCCCCTGCCTTATTAGAGCCAAAAACCATACTGTCTGCAAAGCAGCAAGCTTGTCACATTGAGAAGGTGACTCAATTTCTGGATAGTAAATGCCTGCTAGGTAATTCCCATCCTGACAGCAATGTTGGACAACATTCTATAGATGCTTATGGGTAAGGAGAGGAGAAAAAGACTTAAATGTTCTCCAATACAGTTGTGTCTCTTGGTGTGAATAGGATATCAACCAAGTGGTTCAGTGCATCTTCCATTTTGCAGTTAAGGACAAAATATTCTGTTTTGTTGTTATTATATACCATTATCTTATGACGACCTGATGAATGAATGCCCTCCAAAATTTTCTGCCCTTCACAGCCCTGCTCAGCTCTTGTAAAAGTTAAGTCTGCGGCTTCCTTTTAGAAACCATCAATCTCATAGTTGGTTTTCCTTTTCTTCTTATGCCTTCAACTTTCCCTAATATTATTGTCTTCTCCAGTGAGCCTTGCCTTCTCACCTTCCCAAAGTGCCTGAAGTACAACAGCCTCAGTTTTGTCATTTTAGCTTCCAGGACAAGTTCTGGCTTGATTTGATCTAGAACCACTTGTTTTTCTTTCAGTCCAGGGTATTTGCAAAGGTCTCCTAAAGCACGATGTTTTAAACATGTGATTTTATTCCCATCAGCTTTCTTTACTGTCCAGCTTTTGCACCCATACAAAGTGATTAGGAATACAACAGTGTAGATGATCTTGGCCGTGGTCTCCAGCGAAACATCTATACACTTGATGATCTTTTCTAGTTTCTTCAGTGCTGCCCTTCCAAGTCCCATCCCTGCACTATCACTTAATCATACTAATATTTTAATGTATTCTAAGGATTCTAGTATATTTGATAATGTATTAAAGTTTTAATCTACATAAATTGACCAGAGAGATTCAAGCACTAGATAGTACAGAAAAATATTGTAGGTTATTTTTTTTACTCATATTAAAATCACAGCATGATTTCTTATAAAGAGTTCTAAGGATTTCACTGTCCTGAACTGCCAAGCATAACATATAAGTGTTTCTAGGGAGAGAAAAATCTTTATAATATGCTGCACTTGATATATTTTATGCAGGATATTATTTAAACTGCAACTGAACAGAACAAAAACAAATGATTGTCTGACCAATCATTTCAGTCTTAGTTTTAGTACTTCAGCTGCTAAGAGGAATAATAGTGGCACAGTGTAATCCTATGTTTATCTATTTAGAAATAAGTTTTATTGAGTTCAATGGGCCTTACTGCCTGTAACTCTCCAAACTTGGAGGATTATGGGCATCCTATGCAGGGTGGAAGGAATTCAAAGGCAAAAATTGCCTTGGTACTTCTTCCACACTGCAAACAGCTTAATGACCATTTTTAGCTGTTTAATTATAGTGCCTTGGAAGGGTAAAGGCTTCAGGTGCTTCCACAATATGTTATATCTTAGTGGCTCTAGTTTCTTTCTGTCCCCCAAATACCTCCTAACCCCTTCTCTGAAGATGCTGTTACAACCTCAGAAAATAAGAGCTCTTACATCAACAATGAAGGCAATGAAATTGTGAAAGATTTCACAGTCATCAGTTTAAAGGGACACTGCTGTGGTCATAGCAAGATTAGAGAATATATCCAGATGCATGTGTAGGGTGTTGTAATAACTAACCCAGCCATTAGAACCAGAAATGTAAATTTTTCTATCTGCCATGATGATTAAGGAAACCCAGCTAAGCAGAAACAGTGAAATTGATAGACTGGTACTTCGGGCTAAGTTTCATCCAATAATAAAACAACTTCTGAAGTCACTTGACTTTTCTGCATCATGTTTAAAATAATGCATATTTATTTATTTTTCACTACATGCAGAAGTTGTCAGTTTGATTGTGTTTTGAGTTTTCTGAGTATCTTTGTGTTATAACTTCAAGGAATTGTCAGTAAACATTAGAGGGTGGTAAAGTCCCTTGCATTCTGAATGGTGCACACCACACAGGCTTAGGGACTGCCAGTTTTATTTCAAACTTGACTAATAACTTCCTGAATTGAAAACCTGACATTAAGTAACATTTGGCAAGGAAAATGTGCATTCTGGAATGCAGGATTCAGAAATGACTCTAGTTAAATGGTCTTTTTTTATTATGAAGATTCCAGAATATGTTAGGCTTCAAAATACAGGAGACTGGCTTGATGGATAAAATATTTTGGTGGATTTATACTGCTATAATGATTCCCATTGAATAACATTATTTATAAAATTCCAAATATGCTAACAAATACTATGTATTTTATTTCACTTGGGCTCAGGGTGGATTATAAAGTGCTGGGGGAGGGGGATGTTGAACTGGGTTCACCAGATTTAATGCTTTACCCCACTTGCCACTGCCCTCCAAGACTTCAAGGAGCCAGTCAAGCTAAGCTCTCTAGGGAATGAGTGATGTCAAGGTGGCACTGCTGGCCTTAGCGCTGCTGGTGGACCAAACCAATGCGGAGGCACCAGGCCTTCCAAAGCCTTTCCCTCTAAGCTAGTTTGTGACAAACTGAGCAATGCCTGCCCTGCCCCACCAGACGGTCTGCATCTCCTGCCTTTGGTCCTCAGTTCCTGCTTGCCTGACTAGGCACCAATCTGCCTCTAGCTCCTTCATTGTCATGCCTCATGGCTCTGACCAACTCCACCATCATTGTATTATCTGTATGCTACCAGGGGTGCTCTCTGGTTTCCCCACATTCCCCTGATTGCCCAGCAACTGAAAAAGCCACAGCTGAAGCTGGTTGAACCAAAGGAAGGAGGACTGGGGTAAGGGTTCTTTAACTGGCCTGAGGACTCTGGGAGACAAAAGAGGGGTAAGAAGAAGCAGGGAGGAAGAGGCTGAAACAAAGAGGATAAAGCAGGAGCAAAGAGGCTCAGGAAAGTGGTTGGAGGGGACAACAGGAGGAGAAGGAAAAAAGGCATAATAGGAAAGGAAAACCAGAAGGAAACAAAGGCATAATAGGAAAGGAAAAGCATTTAAATTGGTTGTGTTGTATGTTGTGTGAACCCAGGCTGTTTCCAGCAAGGTGGCCTGGAGAAATAAAGCTTCAGGCAAGCAATAAATTGTACTCATCTCCCCTTCCCTCCAACAAAGAAGTCTGCCAGAGAAAAGTCTGTCTGTTCAGGAAGCATTTCCAGCTCTAGCATGTGGGCAACTGAGCTGTCACTCACAGCACAAGCCAAACGTCCACTCTTGGGCGGTAGTGACCAGAGAAATGCAAGGATGAACTGGCACAAAGTGACTTACCCACTTCTGCCAGAATCCCAGACAATCCTAATTGCTGAACTTTCATCGCTCTGTATGAATTAAAATCCTTAAAGGACGCAGACTGACTTTAATGACCTGTTGGTAGAACAAGGGTCAAGAAAGCACATAATGGCACCATCTACAGTGTCAGGGCTTTCCTTTAGAATGGAAGTGTGATGTTCCTTCCTACAGAGGGGGCGTCACACCCAATGCTGTGTCAGCCCCAGGATCCAGATGAGACTCTTGCAGGTGAGGCCTCAAGCCTGACTAGTAGAGCACTTTAGATCTTGGTCTCTCCATTCTGTTTTTCCTACCCACCATTCTTCTTCCTCCAAGGTTGCCTTTCGTACCTGAGGTCACCTGGCACAGTTCTTTCTGTAATGGTAGCAGGAGAGCAGAGTCAGATTTCTGATTCCTTCTCCTGAGGCCAGACTGCAGTGTCTGGCATTAGAGAACTTTGTCTGAGCAATCAAATGATCCCTGGGACACTCTTCCACAGTTTCTGAGATTGCTGTCTTAGTTGCTCATTTCAGTTGCGTATATGTATATAACTCTAATTCAACATGAAAAAAAATGGCTTCCGTGTTTCTGTGAGCTCTGTGTCATTATTCAAGTGCACTCATCAGTTCCACAAGCAAGATGGAAGCTAGTTGAAAGCCACATCACTGAGACCTGTGGCAGGAAGGTGACTCATTGTAGACAAGATGGTCCACTATATCACAACCCATGCATGGTACAACAAAATAAGCTTCTAATATTATCCTTGTGTTTTTATTTAAAATATTATTTCCAAATACACTATCCTGATGTTTTTATTTAAAATATTATTTGCAAATATACTACTTGCTCTTTGTTGATGGGAAGCAAAGTTTCTGGTTTGCCATCAGTGGCTACTGTGGTTTTTCCTTGGCCTTGCCATTGGAACATGCCTGTGTTCAGTAACAGAAAACAACGTGTAAAGATCTTATTTCTGTGGGTGGTAGAAATCACCAAAATATTTTGGTTTTATTTTAATCTTGTTTAGGAAAGTAAAAACCTCTTTCAAAACCACCAGCTACTGGACTGCCTAACACAAAGGATGAACAGTCTTATGTAACAGGTAAAAGGGAGTAGGATGTGAGAAGTATGGTAAGATGCATTACAGATAATACATCCCTTGATGAATCTTTGAGAGTAAGCATTTTAAGATGTTACTTGAGGGGAAGAGGGAATAAGCCATTAGGATTAGAGTTACAAAATTAGAATGAATTCTGTTGGCTAGACACAAAACATCCTGATTACAAGACATGCAGATGTGCCATTCAGAAATTAAAGGCAGAGCCTAGTTAGTGAAAGCAAAGGAGGTGGGAAAAGAAACAAGCATACTGAGGCAGCAGACAATTAGAGTCAATTACTGCAAAGAAGAGAGATTGCTTGGGTTGCAGCATACAGAACCACCAGAGAGCAGACTTTAAACAAGCAAGCAAACAAATAAACAAATGGTTTAAGAGCCCCCTTCCCCGCACTTATCTAGATTATGTGTTGTTGATGAGCCAACATTTTCAAGATTTAAAATAAAGGGAGGTGGGAGAGCAAGAAACCCATTTCTCACATGGGCAAACCGAGGCACCAAACAGCTAAGGCACCAAACAGTCAAGAGGGGGTTTGGACTGCAACCTTTCCCTTATACTCCACACTCACTCATCCACAGGACTTCCAATTTTCCAGGATTCAGCTTCAGTTTCTTGGGCTTCATCCAACCTAACATGGAATCTAGACACTGATCTAGGACTTGCACTGCCTCTCTTGATTCAGTTGTCACAAGAGACAGAGCTTTGTGTCACCAGTGTACTGATAGTACTTGTCCCCAAATCACCTAATGACTTCTTGCAGTGGCTTCAAGTAGATGTTAACAGTGGGAGTAGGACGATACCTTATGGAACCCCATAACTCAATTGCCAGGTCACTCAGTGTTACTTCTGGAATCAGCCTGGCAGGTATGACCAAACTACTGTGACCCAGTGTCTCTGATACGTTGCCCACAGAGTTGATCCAAGAGGATACCATAATTGTTGGTATCAAAACCTGATAAGAGATCCAGTGGAATTACTAGGATTACACCCTTCCTGTCTCTCCCCACACACCCCACAGAGTTCAGAGGCTCCATCCTTAAGATGAAATCAGCATGTAGTGCTGTTACTGCCACTGTCAGGCAGATTCAGCACCAGTTCAAGCCAAGCCCCCAGACTGGCAAAGATGAATTGAGCCAGTCCAGCCCATTAACTCTTCCATTGCCCACAGGGCGTTACTTGTCCAATGCTCTTCAGAACTCTTTTAAACAAAGCATGTCCTTTGCCTTTTTTCATAAACCTGTGGCAGGTCCAGGGCATTAGGTGAGGCTGTGTGCTGCACCTGTGCAGGCGCCAGAATGATGTGCTGCTGCCAGAAAGAAGTCCAGGCAGCAGCATTTGGTTCGCCAAGCGCAGGAGCAGTTGGCACATACTCTGAGTGCTCCCCCTTGTCCACAACAGAAGCCTCCAGAAAAAGAAAGAGGAAGGCAGTGTGATGTCTGCTGCTACCTTTCTGGCGGCTGGTGCCCTGCCCCGCAAACCAAGGATGTTAAATTCTACCTTAAATCTTCAGTATTTGGATATAATGAATCTTAGTTTAGAAAAGCTGATTATATTCTTAGCCTGTTTATTTTCCATAGGTTTGTGCTTTCCATGTTAAACTTGAGAAAAGAATATCAGTTAAATTGATAGTTTATTAATTAAGAAAGCTTAATTCCAAAGTCATTGGATTTCAAGGAAAGGTTCTTTTTAAAAAGAGATGTCCTTAGACATTATGAATAATGACTAATAGTAAAGGTAACTGGCAAACTATGCCATTGATCTAAATTAAATCTATAACTGAAATACAAAATAATTTTAGAAATCCTGTTCCTGATGTAACTTTAGTAAGCCATTGAATTTCAGGATCCAGTTTGTTATGGGTGGTCTAAAAATACTATTTAATTCAGCGGAGTGGGTGAAGGATGGAGTTACAGCATTAACTTTAATTTCCTTGCTTGTGTGGATTGATTTCAGTGCTTTAATATTACCATACCAAATGATTTTTCATGATGGTTATATGAAACATGAATAAGACCAATTACCCTTCTGCTTTAGTGTTTCTTCTTAATAGTATGCTTTAATTTCCAGTATATTAAAAATCAAAACCATAATAACAAAAGAAATAGAAGATAATTTAAGCTGCCAGTTTATTCAAAGATACGTTACCTGGGGGTAAGTCCTCCAGTTCATACAGTTTATACATTACCTAGGGGTAAGTCCCACATTCAGGCCTCCTATATAGAGGTGTGAATCCTCCTCTTTGGGTGGCAGAGTGGGAGGAGCACTAAATTATGCCACACTTCTCTGTTCTGCCAGGAGGGTCTGCCAGTACAGGCTCCAGGACATGCTCTGGAGAACCCTGTCAGCTTCTGATATTTGCAGCTGGCAGGGCTCCTCAGAAAGCCACCTACTGAATGGCTGGCTGAGAGGGGTTCCTTCCTCCAGGCCAGGCATGGAGGGATATCCGTTCCAGGAGATCACCAGTATGGTAGGGATAGGGAAAAGGGTAGGGGTGGAGGGTGTGATGTGGGAAGGGCAAGGGGATATGATATGGTAATGGGAAGGGGGCCAAAAATAGAGATCAGCCATTGCTTCTGCATCTCAAATGCATTACTAGATGTAATCTGATACTTGCAACACTTCTATCTAATTCAGACTGGATATCCCTCCATGCCTGGCCTTACACAATGCAAATGTGGTTCATTAGGATAACGTGATCTTAATGACAGTATCATGCAGCTATGGATCTCAAAAAATAATAATTGCTGGTCTCCTCACTAGGGTGTTAACTTTTGAATTGCCAAAAACTGGGATACAAATCACTAAAAAAAGAAGACAATAAGGAAGAAGAAAGATTTGCATAAAATCTCCATATGCTAATTTATATGTATGGATGCAGATGTATAAAGTAATATAATTTAACAAGAATACACCAAAATACACATCTCACCATAGTGTTGAAGAATGAGACTGGATGACGTGTGTGCTTTGCTCAGTCCACTGTCTGTATTCTGGTGATGGGCAACTTCAGGTCCTGTGCTCTCTCTCATTATAGTTCTCTTATGGTACCTGAGCACCAGTGTGATGAGATGGTTAGAGTGTTGGACTGAGGGCTTGGGAGATCTAGGTTCTAGCCCCCACTTAGCTATGAAGCACTGCATGACTTTGGTCCAGTCACTCATTTTCAGCCCAACCCACCTCTCAGAGTTGTTTTGAAGAGAAAAACGGAGCTAAACTACCTTGGATTCCTCATAAGAGGAAAAAAGCAGGATTAAAATGCAATGAAATCTCCTCCTCCTCCTCAGGCTTTGACTGTTCTATTCAAACATATAACACCTTCAAAATAGGGAACACTTCTGCCTTTTACTCCCAGATTATAAACCTTCAGCCATTGGGCAGTATAGAAATATAATAAATAAATAAATCTGGTCTTTGGGGACATTTGATCCTGATCAAAACAGGATGAACGAATGAGCTACCTGTCAACTTGAAAACTGGCTCTTTGTAGCGGAACTGGCATAATCAGGATGCACCAGGTAATCAGGGTGGGAGGTGACAGTCACATGAGAAGAGAGAGGCAAATATTGTCAACTTATCAGAAACCTTTCCATAAATGCAGGTTGCAGGATATAGGTTAGAGTTTTAATTTTTCTTTGCTACAACCAGTTCCTACAGTTTATACAAATCATAGCTGTTTCTAGATGTTTTTCCTCCTGATTATGGAATATGTATACATTACTTCTTGTGTACAATCCACACAAATGCAAGTGCTACTGGGATACTAGATTTCCCCTTCTTCAAACCACAATACTGGGTTGCCAGGAAAATTATGATTTCTGTAGTAATGGACTTATAAGGAATGTAACATAAATTAATGGCATGGCAAAATAAAGGTTCTTTTATCCTTTTATAGGAATAAAAAGCCATCACGAGATTCCACAGGGATTTTAAAATTGCAGACTGCTTTGAAGAATGATGTAATGTGCATATTCAAGGTAGCTGCTTCAGTCTACCTTTCAGTTGCACAATATTTTCACCAGAAGGGCTGGAAAATCAGGCTTTACTGACTCTCCCTTTGGATAGGGATACATTTTGTAGTCTTGTAGGATATTCATAGCTTGCTCGCTATACAGAAGAAGCTATGAAAATTCCATAGAGATACTAAATACCAAATTACTGCAGACTGATTTTTGGTACAGCTGCCCTTGGCACAGCTTTTGCTGGAGGTCTTCCATGATGCTGGAAACTGCAAGGAAATTTATCCAAATAAAGAGCTTATTCTTTGTGCCAGGTACTATTAGACTATTTTGAATAGAGTGTAAACCAGACTGAAGAAATACCAGACCTAAGAATATTAACATGAATTCTGACATGTGGTACTAAATTTTATACTAAATGGTAATCAGTCTTTACCCCTTCATAGGTCCATCATGAAAAATCTATCCTATTATGTAATTTTGTAATGCAGAGCATCAGGAATGGATATGCTCTCATTCATTCAATGAGGAGAAGCATGGATTTATTTACTGGTCACAGCAACCAATTGGTCACAGTCCAGGTTGCTGCTTGCCACCTGCTCTTGGCATCAGAGGAAATGCTCCTGTTGTCAGAGATATCTAGGACTGATGTGCTCCCAACTTAAATGTAACACATCAATTATTGAATGCAACAGTATTGTTGTAGCCATTTGGAAAGGGCACCTCTGTCCTTTCCAAGCTATGGTATACTGAATATACTTAAAGGGGCCTCTAATGAAACAGTTTAGCATTCCTTCTGATACTTGCCTGATGTGTCCCGTGAATGTGGCTCCAGTTTGTCTCACTTGTGTGGGCATGTTGGAATGAGCGTAAGGCTGCGTGTGTTGCTCAGCCTTGCAGCAAAATAGAGAATTTTTTATGCAGAAGCTGTTGATCAACCTGTTTGTCTCTCCTGAACACTGATTAGAGAGCAGAACCTATTGTGTGCGTTACTTTGGGGGTCAGAGGCAAAGAAGAAATACAATACTGAAGTCTTCATCTCTCTCAAAGTTCCTAAGGATTTCCTGGCCAGTTCCTCCTCCTCCTTTTGCCACATGGATTTCAACACCTCCTGCCTAAGCAGCATGGGGCAAAAGAGGCAGGACTACCAGTTTGTAGGTTAGCTAGTGATGGGCATCAGCATCCCAGCTTCACCAGTGCTAAAGCAGCCTGTTGGCATCACTCACACAAACAGAGGGGTGAATTATAGCCATAGGAAAACACCCCATAGATAAAAAAGTAATCTGTGCAGGTAGATATGATTCCAACACATATTGAAGAAAGAGGAAAAGATCTGTGGGGTCAAAGGGACAATTAGGCATTCTAAAAAAACACACACTGTAATAGCTAGTAAACAAAGACTGCAGTATCTTATCATACACAGCACATCCAGCTTTAAAGATATTGAGGAAGCCACATTTTGACCCCAGAGAGCTGATAATTGGACATGTCTTGTATCCATGGAAAAGCAGATTGACTGTGAACTATGCCCTGAAGTACAGCACAGCCTCCCCTCTGCAGCTTTGGCTAAGGAGCTAGCATTTATTGATAGCCCTAATACCAGGGAATGGTGTTAGAACCCTTTTAATAAATCAGTCCTGTGAATTCTGTAGTCCAGGTTTGGAAGACAACACAGTACAGACCTGAGTTAAATAATAATATGGCCATAGAGGTTCCTGAGCTTAATAAGGCAATCAAGTAAAATTAAAACCTGTTCATTTATTTGGTACATTCTTAATCACCTTTCAAAAGCTGAGTCTTCCCAAGGCAGCATACAGTATAAAATATTTAATTCTACATCAAGACAACAACTTCATAAAAATACTAAAATGTAAACAAATGAAGAATTAAACCACAAACAAACAGACCATCATATGTAATAAAACATTTTGATTACAAATCAATGAAAATGTTTTTAGGAGCTCTTAAAAACAACAGTGGAACTAGCCATATATCTTTTCAAAGGGAGTTCCATGCAGGAAGAGCTACCACCGAGAAGGGTCTGTTTCTAATGCCTATTAACACAATAGATTTTAAAGGCAAGCTATCATGTAGGGCTCTCATTATCTTAGCACATGGTCAGGATTCATGACAGTATGGGCATTCCTTCAAATGACCTAGACCTACTTGATTTTAGGGTTTAAAGGTCAAACCCAGCAGTCTGAATAGGGCCCAGAAATGCGCTAGTAACCAGTGTAGCTAGTACAGAATTGGTGAGATATAGTCCTGGGATGTAGACCCTCAGAACTGAGAGCCAAATCTAGCCCAGCAGTGTTCCTGAGGCAGCTCCAAACTTTTCTCCTGCACCCGTCTTCTTTATGCTAACCATTGAGTGTTGGATAGTTTCCTAGATTTTGTGCCATTGCTCTCCCCCCACCCATTTTAAGAGCTCCAAGCTTCTCTGAAATTCAGTTCAGCTCTTAGGCTGAAAGAGGTCCAACACCCCTGGTTTAGCCCCAACAAGAACTATTCTGCACTTACTGAAGCTTCTGTATCATCTTGTGCCCCAAGTAGAGCATATTACAGTAGTCCAATCAGGACATAACTATTCCATGCATAATTTGAGTGAGGCTAACTTAATTTAACTAAAATCTGCTATTTGGGAAACTCTGATTAATTCATTTGGACACCAATTAAAGACTTATTTCCTTACCCAGGTTTTCTCTGAGTGAGTGTACTACCAAGTTAATGCAATTATGGTGTTGCATTGATTTTAATATTCTAATTAATGTTAGCAATAATGTATAGGTTTATTTTAATATTAAAATATAAAATTAACTGTATTTAAACATTTAATATTATTTTAATATTAAAATAACTGAATGTACTATTTATTTGTAAATAGATTGATGATATTTTAAATATCATAAATCTGACAAATAAAGAAACAATTTCTCTATATCTCTCACTAGAGTTTTCAAAAGACTTATCCTAAAGAAAACATGAGGACATGTGGTAAGCCTAATCTTGGATATTTTGCATTACATGGGAATGTTTTTGGTTCAATTATCTGTTCCATACTGGTCCAAGACAACTCTTTTTTGTGTATGGGTAAGACTTGCTCCATGTGTATAATTTTATCTAGTTGAATATCTGATGAGATTTTAAAATGGCAATGCAAAACCATTTGCATTGCAAGTAGCAGAGCAAGAAACAAAATATCAGTTTAGGACATGGAATAACATGTTTAATAGAACACAAGGATTTGCGTAACATTCCCCTGAAATGAGAGAGATTTTTGAACCAAAGAATTCTCAGGGCGCTACTTGAAATCTTTGTGCACAACAGGTGCATAACTCGAGTCCATCAAAACAATGAGGTAGATAGAGTCAAGCCTGACATTTTCCATTGCGAGTGTTGGTCTCTCCAATTCAAGTCTCTTGTGAAAACAGAACCAAGCTGTGTATACCTCTTTCTAAAATATTCCGTGAATAGTTCATGGAACAACTCAAGCAGAGATTTGGTTTTAGACAGCTGTTCTCTGTTCTTAAAGCAAGACCGCTTTCTTAAGGATGAACCACAGTTCTGGATCTCAGTCTGTCAAAATATCATGTTCATCACTGAGGATGGAAATGACTTTATTGCAAAGCCTCTTTCTTGGTCGAGGATAAGATTGCTAGCAATTGCTTCCAGGGCTGTTTCACACATACCATAGTAGGTGGTGTGATACTAGCCCCATCTGGACATTCACCTGAATGGAGGAGTGTTGCAACTGTGTAAGGGGCTGGGGTCACACATCCTGCCTCCAATGAGCCAACAAGACCTGAAGGGGCATTCTATCTATCTATCTATCTATCTATCTATCTATCTATCTATCAAATTCTACAAGCTTTTGCTTGCATATGTATAGAAATCGGCACATATTTGAGGATGGTGAAGAAGTAAGGCCTCCCATCAGGCATGAGGAAAATGCCTGCTTGGTCCTTGCTGTGCAATGCAACAGGATCAAAGGCTGAGGAGGCACAGTCTAGATGGGAGTATTGGGATGGGGCTAGTTTAGATGCCTCCATCTCCCTACAGAGATCTAATTATCATGCAGTGAGGCAAATGGTTGAACTGGGCTACTTAAGCATGAATTTCATTTTCCTGTGTTGCTAAGGCAGGAAGAGGCACATTCCTGTCTACCTCCCCATAGCCTTATTGATATGATTTAGTTTTTAAGGAATATTTTAAGCTTCAGAACCATGATAACACCCACAAAAAGGATACCAGAAGTTCCTTTAAGACCCCAAAGCTGCTGTAACGTAGCACAGTACTAACATTTTCTTGCATATTTCTGTGGTTCTCAAGCTGTACATATCTATTTGCAAACAACAGCTTGGTGATTGTAATGGTGCAGGATATTTTCAATCTTATATACTGGACTATTACATTGATTATTGGCTCCCATGGAGTAATATTCAGCAAACTGAAGTAGGACATGTCCCAGGATTACAGTTGTCATATATCCTGCTTTTCAGGCAATGGTCCTCTCTTTGAAGGGCCTTTTATTTGGAGTGGCACTCTCTGATGAGTTTAGGATTTGGCTCAAAGATGGAGAAGTCTTAAGGGAAAGCAGGAGGTAATTTACAGTTGCCCATCAATAGTGGACAATGGACTGAGCAAGAACACATCGGTCATAGTCTTCTCCACAAAGGCCAAATAATTTATCTATTTACATTTTAGTAATAATTTCTAAATGTGCATCTTTATATACATATCACCATACATACAAATCAGTATCCTCTTTTTTTTATAATGTGTTTCCTCTGTGTTGTGATGTCTAAGGGGTCAACCTTTGGAATTGTTCTGAGTTGTGGTTGCTATATGCATATTCCCATATACTCTCTAGTTTGGGAACTCTAGTGTGGCAGGGGAGGAAGAAAGCAGGCCATATTCCTTGTGACTTTCATACTGTCAGACTCAAATCATAGCCTAAGTGAGGCCTTGCTGTCCGGGACAGGGTGTGATCAGGTATCAGGGAATTATTTAGGCCTAGAAGGGAAGTGAGGTGTGTGGTATGGATAGCATTGCCCCCTAATCTTGGCAATTAGTATAGCACCAATTTCTAGAACTCCTCCTAGGTTGTCCAGTGCTCTCAGGACTCTTTCTAGGTTACAGAACAGTGTGCAGGAGAGGTTTGAGCACCCCTAACTCTACACCTTTTCACTCTATCCTTCTTCCTCACCCTGCTTTATATGTGGTTGGGTCACACCAGTATTTCAACCCATGGATTGGTTGCTGTCATAGCCAAAAACATTGCTAAAAAACAGAGCAGTTGTATCCTGGTCCCAGTCTGGGAGATAAGGGTAAAAAACCCTCTGATCATATCAAGCCATTAAGCTGAAAAGAGCGAAGGTTATCTACAAGTAAGGTGCAATGTTTGCTCATTCACAACAAAAATCCAGAAATCTGGAGCAATAGGGAAGGTGATAATGAGGTGGATAGTTGAGGAAGCTGGAGAAAGCCAGGTGGTAAGTTGGGTGGCTGAGAAGATGAAGGTGACAGGGCCAATGTTGGAAGCCAGTCACCTTGGACAGCTACTGAAGCCTCCAGTCTAATGGGAAGACCAGAATTAATCTCCTTCGTGCTTATCCTTTAGGCTAATGCTGCTATAGATGCATGAGAATCTTTTTTCAGTTAATTTTCTATCAGCATCTACATCTTCTGAACTAATCACAGACTCACACAATCTGCCAGTGAAATCTGCATATTTTAAAGATTTGCAAAAATTGCATTTGACAGCGCCATGGGTTGGACATGACTTTGCAACTAACAACAATGACAACAACAATAATCTATTTAAAAGATGTGCAAGAAAAATGCACACTTGAAAAATGTGTGCATTTTTCAGTGGGAGAAGAATGTATACTTTTCAAAGATATGGCCAATGTGTGTACATATCTGGAAAAATGTCACATGGATTGTCATTTGAAAAAAGAAAAACACCTGATACAGACTCAAGTCAGAATGAGCTTGTGATGGTATTCAGAAAGCCTCAGCAGTCTCAGGTTTTGCTGATCCGCCCCCCCCCCCCCGTCCCCACCCCCCAGCCACAGAGAGAGAGAGAGATTTGCTTCCCTTTCTTGGTACTCTCTTCTAACCCAGAGAGACAGAGCTGATGACTGAACCATGATGGGAGCAAGGAGCAGCAGCAAAACAGCTGCTTATTCACAGGCCTGCACTCCCCTTCTGGACAAGTGTGAGGATTGGGTCCAGTCTAATGGCAGCAAATTAGGATACTGGGGGTTTCTTGCTTAAGGACTCCCCAAATCTGGGGATTATTTTGCTCTAAACTGAGTCCTGGCTCTTTGCTAGAGAAATGGAGGAATGTATACAATAAAGTGATGCATACAAGCAAAGTTTTACCAGACACACAGGGGCTTTTCCAAAGTGAAGTCTGAGGCACAGCCAAGGTCAAAAGCCACAAGATCGATAATGGAAAGGTATAGTCAAAAAGAATAATCAGGTAAAAGTCAATTGTGCAGAGGCACCCTGCAGGAAGGCTGCAGAGGCCAGAGCTGAATGTCAGACATGGTCCTCAATAACTCTCAAGATACAAGTAAGAACTGAGACTAGAGCCCCATCAATGGCTCAACTGCAGCACGTCAGCTTGTGCAACGTTCTCATCATTAGGAGAACCAACTCATGAGAAGACCATTTCAGTAAGTAAGCTCTCATACTTCTTGCTACCGTCCTAGTATGATCTTAAAGTGCCAGCATTCTCAGGGGTAGGTGCTGGCCCAGCACCCCCTCTGCCTCAGAAGCTGCGTTCTCTACCTCTCCAGGAGGCAGGTTCAAGGGCGTTACCCCTGAGGGTCTTTGATGGTTTGCATAGTGCTATGGTCACTTGGCTCTGAAGGTTCTCACTCCTTCCCTGAAGGAGAGTGCAGTGGCTGCATGACAGCTGGGTGGCATTGGAAGGTGGAAGAAGCAGGGAAAGATGATAGCAGGAAAGCAAGTTTCACGGTGTACCTTCTTCACAATAAGTTGCTGAGACACAGAAAAGGAAGAATTTATATTGGAAGCAGAAACCTTTACTTGACTATTCATGTCACAGGAATCAAGGAAAGAATGGTAGAACTGACAGTTACATTGCCAATTCAGGCTTCTGATTGCTAGTTTCAGAATACTTTGTTCCACCCCCTGGATCTGGCCCCAGTGGACATTGGTTTGAATGTGGCCATGAGACTGAAAGCGGTATGTAACATGTAAAGTGAGTGGAATGCACTCCACAGCTGGAACATGGTGTTTCAAACACAGTGAGGAAATTTAAAAATACCATTAGATTCACAGACATATATGCCCAGGTTTTGGGAAAACAACTTTTTATACCATCCCTCAAACACTCAGCTTTCAAGAATGGCTGGTTTATATGAAATGACAACCTGAGCTTTTATTTTTTTTAACTTGGCTTGTTGTGAATGAGCCAATGAGTTAGTTACCATGGCTGGACTGTTGCTGTTGCCTAGAGGAGTAGCTAAACAACACAGGGGCACATTGTCCCTGAGTTGTTCCACATAATGGCTGAATCTGGAGCTCTAGCTTGTCTCTCCCCCAACAAACCAGAGTCAGAAGATAGGGCTTAGCCCTAATTTCCAGCTTTATTTGCTTGGTGTGAGACCAGCCAGAGTTTAGCATTTGTTTGCAAATGGAGCCAAATTGCAGCACCCAAGCCATAGTGACAGCACGCTGGCTCAATCAGAGCACAAGGTTAAAAGCAGCAACCATCCTGGTTGTTGTGTGTGAACTAGGCTAATATTTTGGACAAGAGAGATCAAATTGTGCTGGTATATTTTGAGGAAATTTATTTGCAAAGCTAGGATATTTGACCTAATAAATAAAACGCACCACAGATTTGAAAATAAAACTAAAATTAGCACTGGTGATGCGACTATATCAGACACCAGGCTTTTCCAGTGCATTTAGAGGTGGGTCAAGAAGGACTAGTTATTTCACAAACATGTGTCCTTTCACTTAGAAGAAACTACAAAATCGTCAAGAATTTCCTTCGAGGCAGTCACCAGCCAATTTATCATCTTTTGTCTGGTGCAGCAAATGTTTTATTTAACCTGTCCTGCCCTTATTTGGGGTTACATTTTTGAACCTGAAAACAACTCTTCAATGAATCGTCTGCAGACTGATTATTCTAACAGAAGTTGTTTGGTGAAGCTGGCAGCATGCAGAGACTTCTTCTGGTCTCTGGTCAGTAACAATTTAACAGCCTGTTAAAAATGTGAAGTAGCCGTTTATTGAGTAGATGCAGTCGTCTCCTGTCTCAGGTGGTTGAAACACGTGCAATTAATCTTGCTGTCTGTCTGCAGCTAAAGCTTTATACTTAATCCTCACTGCCTTGGGATTTACTAATGGCATGCTTGCATTTGGTCGTCTGGATCATGTGGCCACTTATGTCTCCTGACTAAAGGGATCACGCAGCTACTGCATATGTGGTGGTCCTAGAATAAGCCTTAAATGAGCTTTGCCCATATTTATTGTTTGTCCTGTGGCCTGGGTGTTGAACCTCTTTCAGGCTGAAAACTAAATTCATTTTGGAGAAACTCCCAGGATTGCATTCCAGTGGCGTCTCAGGCTGAAGGCAAATGGGGTGGAGCCAGAACAGTTTAAATCAGCATATGTTAGCATATATTACAGCTCTTACTGCCAGGAACTAACTTAGGAGAGACATATTGATCCTTTAGGAAGGGGATGAAACCACATGAATGGTGGGAAAGTACAAAAGGATCAGTAGTCAAGGAAAGTGGTCTAGAGGAAGGGAGTGATCTAGAGGAAGGGAGCATGGCCATTTGAGAAACTCCAGGGACCTCAGGGGATCTGGTTGGGGCCTGTACATCTGAGATTTGACGCCTGTGTTCAGATTCATTTCCCAATTCAGCTCAGATGAAAGAACAGGTCTAGAGGGCCCTTGCTCTTCCTTGATATTTGCTGCTCCAGAATGACTCAGGGAAGGGTTCCACTTTTGGCCTTCCTCCAATTTACCAGGCTTTAAAAATCCTGTACTTGTCCTAGCCTTTGCTCTTGTTAGCCAGTGTGTTCCTTTCTTGCTGTAGCTTTGTGTTTTACATTCTGAAGCCATTATGGTCTCTATCCAAGCTGACCTACAACCTGGGGCTCCCATCTGCTTGTCCTCACAACCAAGGTGGCTTATAAGCTACAGGTGGCTTGTTTTATTGCAAGCCACCATGGCTTATCATGTTGTGTGCTAATCTCTGCTAGTTCTAATCATGCTCTGAGGATAGCCTGAGACAGACTGAAATATGCTTGGTCTTGGGTGTTACTGCAGTGCATCACTGAAATATGCTTTTTGTTGTTGATCAACAGTTTAGGACTGGAATGATTCATGTCATCATAAGCTAATACAAAAGAAAGAGCAGAAAAAGGCCATTAGTTACACTTAGCTGTAGCAAAGTACCAGTCAGTGGATATGACATCAGAGGCCACAAAGATGGTATGTTGACAGTTTTGATTTAATTGTATTAAAAGCAAGTTTCTAAGCCTCTTGGTAGTTGTGGAAAACAGTTCTGGGAGATATGTGTAATGCCTAAGTGAAGATCAGAAACTGAAGAAAATTGGGCGGGGTTCTCATAAGGCAGGTGCATGGAACTTTTCTTCCATTCAGGCTCTTCTGCTCACCAGCTCTTCATCTCCATACTCTTCTCTGGCTCCAGTTGCTGCTTTGCTGCCAAACATTATTTGGAAACTTAACATCTGGAAACAGAATTATGCAATACACAAAACATACTTAAATTTATTTGGAGTATAATTTGCTTGCTGCAGCTTTCAAATGTCAGCAGAAGGACTCAGAGTTATACTTTCTGTAGCTGCCCCCACATCTATATCTATCTATATCTATATCTATCTCTCAACATGCTGATGATGCTATAAACAAACAGATGAATAAATAACATGCTAGATTGACATAGATTTACTAGCACAAACATACCACCAAGTGGAATTTCCCCTATTAAAAGCCCTAATGATTCTCCTGTGCTGGCATTATAAATGAAAACTGTTTCCAGGATAGCATATCATGATCATTGGTAGCTGCATGACTGGTTAAAGCCACACATGGAAAAAAATAATCTTCTGTCTACTCCCTCCAGATGGAGACAGCATTGTTATGAAAAAGGTTTGCAAGTGCTGGTAATGGAAAAGTGAGTATAAGCCAGACTGCAGAGGCTCAAGAATTCAGATGAAGCAGAGCTTCTGTTCATTCAGTTCTCAGAAGAGGAAGAAAAAACCTCCCTAGTGCTGAAATTGCATTTTGGAAGGGAGCCACGTTTAATAGATGTTTATAATCCAGAAAGCTCACAGGAGGGATGTGTGTGTACTGCGGTCTTTTATATAGCAGCATATGCCCAAGGGAAGAATTGTCATATCTCCCAAGAAAGAGAATGACTAGCTAAGGATATGGTAGGAAGAAAATGTAAAATAGCATTGAGTAATATTAAGGCTGGGCTAATCCCTTCTTCCCGCTTGTGGCAGTCGACCACAATGTATGATCATAGTCATTCTGAAGGATTGGTAAGAGGTTTCCCCTGAAAGTGGCAACTTACACTGAGGGCTTCCATCATCTAGAACACGGCACAGATTCAGTGCCTGCCTCAGTGTGAGAAACTTTACAGAAAACAACATTGGCATGATCCAGATAAACCCTTCAGTTCCAGGGAGAAAGTTAACATAGAAACAGTACAAGTTAGAAGGGTCCTCCAGGCCATCTAGTCTGACCCCTGGCTTCAGCTGGCTCTGCTCATGATATCTACCATGTGCATGTCCAGCCTAGCCTTGAACACCCTCATTGAAGGGGCTTCAACCACCTCCTGGGGAAGCCCCTCCCATACCCTTGGGGTCCTAATTATCAGGAAGTACTCCCTGACATCCAAATTGAACCTTGACTCCCTAAGCTTTGCTCCATTGGAATGCATCCTGCCCTCTTCTATATGTTGCCAACAGATTCCCTTGAAGTCTCCTCCAGGCTGAAAAGACCCAGTTCCTTCAGTTTCACCTCATACACCTTTCCCTGCAATTCGGCCACCATCCTTGTGGCCCTATGCTGCACCAATTCTAACCTGACTACATCTCTCCTGTAATGTGGAGCCCAGAACTGAACACAATATTCCAGTTGCAGGCACACCAGACTCGTATAGAGTGGTAGTAATACCTCTCTCAATCTAGAAGCATGCTTCTGTCTATGATACCAGGGGTGGCATTCACCCTCTTGACCGCCACATCACACTGCAGTCAACCAGTACCCCAGGATCCCTTCCACAAGGGCTGCTCTCCAGCCACTTGCCCCCTAACCTGTACTTATGACACCCATTCCTATGCCCCAAGTGCAAGACATTGCACTTACCCACATTGAACACCATCCTGTTGCCCCCCACCCACTTCCATAGTCTGTCCAGATCCTTCTCTCCTGCTCTTCGCTTGTGGCCACCACCCCCATTTTAGTATTGTCTGCAAATTTGATCAGCAGAGGGTTACCCCCTCTTCCAGGTCATTGATGAAAAGATTGAGCAGAATTGGTCCCAGGACAGAGCCCTGGGGATCCCACTCATCACTGGCTGCGATCCCGATGATTCCCCACTAATAGTTACCCTCTGCTTTTGGTCTGCCAGCCATGCCCTAATCCACTGGACAGTGCATTGGTCTATCCCAAAACTCCTCAATTTCTCAATCAGGATGTCATGTGGCACTTTATCAAAGGCCTTGCTGAAATCCAGGTAAACCACATCCACTTCGTCCCTTCTGTCTAGCCACCTTGAAACTTGTCGTAGAATTTCACAAGTTTCGTCTGGCAGGACCTGTTTTTGTGGAAGCCGTGTTGTGTGGCTGCCAACCTCCCTTCCCTATCTAGGGTTACTAGAACTCTAGCTATTATGAGCCTTTCAGCTGTCTTTCCTAGAATGAATGTAAGGCTAACCAGTCTGTAATTCCCCATGTCCCCTCTACTACCCTTTTTTGAAATTTGGGACCACTGACACCATCCTCCAGTCCTCTGGAACCTCACCCATTCTCCATGAGGTGTCAAAAATGGAAGCCAACAGGCACGAGAGTACCCCCACCAACTTCTTTTTTTAATAAGTTTTATTCTTAATATACCTAACAAAAAGAAACTAAAAAGCATCAATCATCGAAAACATCAGACCTATTGGATCAGCCCCCCACATTTTTTCTTTTTATGTTAAACTATAAACATATTTAAGTCTATGCATAGTTCCATTTCTCTAGCCAATGATAAAAAGAGTCCCAGGTTGATAGAAGTCTGTATCTTCTTTCTCCCTCAGAGACAAAGTCAATCTGTCTATTTCTGCACAGTCCAAGATCTTTTTTAGAATCAGTTCATCGGTAGGTGGCTCTTCACTCTTCCAGTGTTGGGCAAATGCAATCCTTGCCGCCTCCACCAACTTCCAAAGTACCCTCGGGTGTAACCTGTCAGGGCCCACAGAAGTCCATTGCCCACTTAAATCAAGGGGATAGAAAAGTTGTGACTGGATCATGGTAATAAAATATAAACATGACAATGCTGAGGAAACATCCACCACACATGGCACCTAGCTGGGAAGGTGTAATCAAAACCTTCCTTGTCTAGACTGCTTAGGTTTATAATTGCAATTTTAGGAAGAATCTCAGCTCAGTGGCAGACAACTTGTACATATAAAAGATTTTGGCTTCAGTCCTCTGCCTGTTCAGGTAGGGATGAGAAAAACCTCTATCTAAAACCTTGAAGAACTGCTCTTGCTCACTGACATGGTTGACGGACCAATGGTCTCACTCAGTAGAAGGAAGCTTCTTAGGTTCTTATTTTCACCTGCCCATCACAAAACCCAGCCCACACTGGGTACCTAAGAGATGTGAACTATGTAATATGGGCTATTTAGAGGCATGGTGTTTCTCATGCTTTGCAGGTGGAAAGGATGTGTCCCATCCCTCTCCAGTGCGGAGCTGGAAGCATGGATGAGCAGTGGCATGATGCTGTGTCAGAGGACAATCAGGAATTAGGGACAGCTCAGCTCTGTAACTGGCACGTTTTGTGTAGGCAAACAAGGATGTGTACCAGCCTACAATTTGATCTGAACCCTGATCTGGAGATTCAGAAAACAGCTCAATTTGTCTTGAACCAGTTCAGAGGCCACCCAGTTCTATTTGGATACTGTTCTGAATGTCACTTTGGAAATAATAAGCTTTCTTCTTTCCATTGACTATTATCTGAAATTGCCAAATTACCATAACCTTTTTTGTTATTTGATAGAATTTGATGAAATACACAGGTGTACCATAGCCTTCTGATGAATGAAGCCTGTCAAAGCCTGTCACAGAAAAATAAGGACTTTTTGTGTGTATCCATTTACATTTACATTTTTTCTTTTAAGTGAACTACTTGTAGCTTTTTAACATTTCTTGATAGAATAGGGTATAATTTGCAGGCATATGTGTCCATTTTGAGGGGATAATAAGAAGTTGGGGAGGGGCTTGTACTTTTTGTCCTTAAAAGTTTATTTTGGAGATGAGGGACTAAAAATTGGATTTGATATGTTCCTGTGGTTTTGTAGGTAATTCCTATGAGCACAATTGTAGAGGTACCACTAAGTAAGGAACTATTTTGAATTTTAGCATGTTGACTTCAAGGGCTATATGCAAAAGCAGAATTTACAATGTGGTGTGCTTTAAAAACAGATTTGCATTCATCCCCCTGTGTTCTGGAGGGCAGTTTGAATGACAATTATGTCATAGAGGTGTCCATAGAGAAGAAAGCTCCCAAACTTCAGAATGATAGGTGTAGGGCATTCTTTCTGACTCTGGATTCCCCAAAGGAGTTAGACTACAAATCCTATCATTGCAAGTCAGCATGATAATTGTAATCCAATGCATCTGGAAGGCACTAGGTAAAAGAAGGCTAGGCTAGGAAGTTATCACACATGAAATACACTTTGAAGCTTTTCTTGTTTAGGACTTAATTGGCATAAAAGTCACAGAAAGTTCACTGCAAAGCTGATCAGATGAGGTGGGTGTGGACATGTCAAGGAGGTAGAACTTGGGCATCTACTGTTTAGACATGCAGAGACATTCACACAGAGAATGCTGAAAGGAAATTAAAATAAAACTTAGACAATCCAGTGGTAAAAGATAGGGAAAGAGGTAGTGCTTACAAAACAAACAAGTCACTTTCAAGACAGACTCAACCAAATAACAGCAAGAATGAAAAGCAACCTGAGCATAAGGAGATTTAACTGCAAAGGAAAGGAAAGGAAAGGAAAGGAAAGGAAAGGAAAGGAAAGGAAAGGAAAGGAAAGGAAGGATTAGACTGGAAAAAATCAAGGAAAGATAGCAGTTTGGCATGGAAGGAAGATTTAAGGAAAATACAAAAGTCAAAAAAGGTCCTCCAAGGACAGCAACACAACTCTCCCAGCAATAAGGACTAGTAAAAAGCAAAATACAGGAAAAGGTCTGTGATACATTACTTCAGTATCCCCCCAGCAAAGTCCTGTGACTGGAGAACCCCTCCCTGTTTTTAAGTTTGTGATTAGAAGCTAAAACTGTCAGTCATTCTCTGATTTTTCCTCCTGAAGAACATTGGGAGAAATGCATCAACTTTTGCTGACACATTGTGTCTTTGTGTCCCCCCAGATCACAAACAAAGCTTTGGCAGGGTTCAGATTCCATTTGGTCTTCTTTGGAGGTTCTCTGCTCCAATTTTGACATCTCTTAAATCCCTCTGCCTTACTTTGATATTGTGCTGCATTAGGAATCTGGCTGAATCTGCTGCACACCTTGGATAGATAGCGTATTCTGGTGAATATGCCAAGCTATTGTAACGGTGAAAGATCACTTATACAACACACCTCTCTCTGCCAACCCCTCTTGATGACTTCTTCACACCTAAGGCTAAGGTGAGATAAAGCAGTCAGATGTGCCTTCAGGGTACTTTTAGTATGAGCAGGTAAAGAAAGACACAGATTATTTAATTGATTGATCTGGTGTTTGAAGCCAGGGTGTGGTCATCTGTCTTAACATAAGAGAATGGAAATCTTCTCTTTCAAGTATGCAGCATGCCCATACAGGCGAGTGAAGCTAGATATGCCTAGTAAGTTGCAATACTGCAGACCGTTTAGTCAAATTGTGTCCCTTGATCCCTGGTGTGATAAGAGTATTGGCCTGGGACTCAGGAGATCTGGGTTCTAGTATCCACTCAGCTAGCAAGGTCACTGGGTGAATTTAGGCCAGTCATGGACTCATAGCCTAACTTAACTCACAGGGTTCTTGTGGCGATAAAACGGAGAGGAGGTGCCCTTGTAAGCTGCCTTGGGTTCCTTACAAGAGGCAGAAAGATGGACCATAAAGGTTAATGCAATGTGATGATGATAATGTGCCATGTTTTCTTCTGGGGATTTGGGCAAGGGTTTCTTCCATAGCAAAATATGGAACAAATAGCCAGAACCTTCTCTGAAGGTCTCTGTGCAGGGTTATAGTTTAAAGGATGCATGACCATCGAAAGAGCTAGACCAGTGATAAGTGCTCATCCACTAGAGTTTGTTTACTGATGTAAGTAACAGCTGCTGAGGGAAAGGTGAATTTGATTTCATTCAATATGGCTTGAAAGCAGAAGCATAGCTCCACATAAAAAATTTATTGGCTCATTTCACACATGTTAACAATAATATGATTGGTACTCAAAATGCAAAGAGACAGAGGATGCTGTATGCAGTGAGTTGTTTATGACAAGCACTCCATAACAATAATGTTGTTATTATGTGCCATTAAGTTATCTCTGACTTATGATGACCTATGAATGACTTCTTATATCCTGTCCTTGACAGCCCTGCTCTGCTTTTGTGACCTCAAGGCTGTGGCTTCCTTTATGGGATTGGTCCAACATTGGTCTTCCTCTTCTTCGACTTCCCCTAGCATGATTGTTTTCTCCAGTGACTCTTGCCTTCTCATGATGTGCCCGAAGTACAATAGCTTCAGTTTTGTCATTTTGCTTCCAGGGAAAGTTCTGGCATGATTTGCTAAAGACTTATTCATCTTTCTCTCAGTCCAGGATATTTGCAAAGCTCTCTTCTAGATCATGATTTGAAAGCATCAGTTTCTTCCAGGCTACTGGCTGCAGATGCTGACCCTGGGTTCCAAGGGTGGCTATGGATCCAAGGTTCACAATTTGTTATTGTGACCATAATGTCCTCTTCTTCATAAACCCAATTCTTTTTGTGAGTAAAAGAAAAAGTAATAGATCTTGATTCTATTATTACTTTTGTGACATTAGTCATATTTAGAGTACGTAAGCAAATTCTGTTATTCTGTCCCCTTGGGCCTGGGGTATTTCTCTAATCTAGGGAACTTATTGAAAGAGGTGCTCAGAAAAAGGAAGAAACATGCTAGTCAGATTTGTATGACCTTGGGAAGTTGACCTACCAATTACTACTTGACTTCAGAAGCAATTCTTTTGATCACAGAGTTGAGAGTTCCAGTTTTGATGTAGAGTGAGAGAGGAAAGCAATTATGAATTCACAGGAATACCACTCCAGTGAAATCAAGACTTTGACAAAATGGCCAAATCCATGGCCTTAAGGAAATACTTTGCTAATGAAAATAGTGCTTTTACATGGCATTGCATCCAAGAACTTACTGTAATTCTTTGTCACCATGAGTCTTTTTTAAGTTGCCAAATGATTTTTAGACACGAATTCTGACAGCTGTGTTTCATCTATGCATTTTAAAAAAAATAAATTAGAATCAAACATTACCCTCTGGCATGTCTAAAAAAGTAGAAGGTATAAGAGCAAAGGGAGACAATGTGGGTGACAAAAAGTACTATGAGGCAAGAACAGAGCATCCTGTGGCATGTGCTTGTGAGGGTAAGGGAGATATCCTTCTGATAGCCAGAAGGCAGAGATATAATTCCCCCGCAGTAAATGTATCGGATTATAACTCCCATCTTTCCCAGACATGATGTCTTCATGGCTTGGTTCTGTCTGTGCCCAAGGAACCACTATAAATTCTGAGGGAGGTTACATGATTTAACATTTAACATGATGCAGTTCAAACAGCTTGCTAGATGTCACAGGATTCTGACAATGAGAATACAAGCCCATCTATTTGATAAAAAGGCAATTCAAAGGTTAAGGGAAATAACGTGGTCCTGGGAAGCTGCCTCATACTAAGTCAAAGCATAAACTAACTGGCAGCAGCTCTCTAGTGTTTTAGGATGGTATCTTTCCCAGTCATGCTCATCCTTTCCCTATTATCCTCATGCTCATCCCTTCCCTATTATCCTCACAGCAGTAGGCTGCACTGAGAGTAAGTGACTGGCCCAAAGTCACTTACTCAATCACTTACCCAGTGCGCTTCATGGCAGAGTGGGGACTAGAAGCCTAATTTTGGCCCAGCAGTCTTAACCACTGTGCCATGCTGGCTATATAAAGTCGCCGCAGGATTCTTTCTTTGCCCTACCTAAAGAAGGCAGGGGTTGCACTTGTGATGCTTCGCATGCAAAACACATGCTCTGCTGAGCTGCCCCACCTTTTGTTCTGAAGAACATAAGAAATGCTTTGCTGATTCAGAACAAAGTCCATTTAATTCCCCAGGCATTTCCCTCGTAGCTACTCTGTCCATGGACTGCTGCCTTCATGCATTCGTCATGCAAAGGCACAGCAGGATTGTCTAAAGGGTGGATGTCTGGTGAGAAGCGGTGGTGAGGCTGCATGCAGGGTCTTTTACAGTCCCGAAGGACCTAATGCATAATTGTTGGTACTGGAGGCACTGGTCCATAAGCCCAGCTGCCATCTTGGCACAATTCCTCTCCAATCCTCCCCCGCATGTAGCTGAAAGTCATTAGGGAAATGTACGACTGGGGATTAAGATCGGAGACGCTATCTTTCAAGAAGTGACTTACATTTCTTTTCACCCCTTTTTTCTTTTTTGATTTTTATTTTCTTAACAAATACATAGAAAAAATGTAGAACAGAAAATCTAGTATAAACTGAACAAACTAAAGTGGACAAAATAGATAAGTATCTGTTGATGTATAAAATAGTGATTTCTTTTCTGCAAACTCTCACAGAGCATGGAAAGATAGGAAGAGAGTCAGTTGTGGGGTTATAATATAGGCTATATCTGTTTAAAATGCCCTTGGCAATTTTGTCTATTTTGTCTTTTAAACACTCTTGATAAAGTGGGAAGCGCTAAGGCCAAAAGCATAGGGCTGCACTTACCCAGAAAAAATGGGCAATCATTTTAATTAACCAACAGTGCAACCTATACATGTCTACTCAGAAGCAAGCCACCTTGACTTCAGTTGGACTTACTCCCCTAGAAGTATAGGTAGGGTTGCAGTTCTGCTTTCATTTGACTTGCAAAAACTTAGTACAGTACCATCCATCATCAATACATCATCTTTTAGTACTTTGGAAGTAAGTTGTTTTTATTACAAATGAACTGACGATAAACTATAGCTCCTTATAAGTGCAACTGTGAGCCCCTGTAGTCTCAGATAGCTTCCAGATTGTATTGTCAGAGCCAAATAACTTTGCCAAACTGAAGCAGTGACTCAAGATGAGTCAGGCTACTCACCATTTTCATCAAACTAAAAACATATACTTGTTTCTAGAAGAACAGCTGGCTGGTGTGCTGGCTAATTACAAGCCCATGTGATATGTAGCCCACCAGGCTGAATACAATTCAACATCTCTCTGTTCTGGCCCACGAGAGTGTTAGTGAACTGTGGCTGGGCACTGAATTCTGCTATGGAGCTAGAGGCTTGTGTGCAATACTGGCTGTCCCACAGCAGAACAGTAACTGGGTGGAACAGATCTCCCCTCCCTGCTGAAATCCTACCTTGCCTACCCTGAGATCTGCATCAGCCCTCTAGATTAGTTTTGGGCAGTGCATGGGTGACTGCAGTGGGGAGGAGAACAAAGGGGAATCCTGTTGCTTGTGTGGAGGTTTGCTCAGGAGATACTGGACTTCACCCAGAATAATATCTAGTGCTGTGGTGTAAACCTCTTTAATCTTGATTTCTTCTCCCTCATTTATCAACGTCCAAGTATTCCAAGTTTTTGTACCACAGTAGTGAGACATGGGAATAAGACATAGCCATCTATGGTTTTTCCATTACATAAAACCATTGTTGACTATGTTCTGCTGTTATTGGCATACAAGGAAACAAATTTGGAAGAGTTTGTTGCTAATTGTGTGTATTGAGGATAGGCAAGGAAACACACAGTAAAATTTTATTGCTGAACAACCTATTTTGAGGGAAGAGTCTTATAATCCACAGACACATCTACAAATGGATTATATCCTAACACATAATGTAAAGCTAGAGTTAGAAGACTGAGCCTTCTTTCTACCGACAACAGAGGAATTAACAGTAAACCAACAGTTGCAAAACAAGCAATTTCTAGTTTGCTATGTTCCAATGTTGCTTGAATCCATATAGACATTCTCTTTACCCTAATATATTAGTATAAATTTAATCCAGAATTTCCACAACTACATGGCTGCTATAAAGATAAATGATATCCTTTCCAAGTAGGAGATTCCACAACCTGGGGCCAAAATAGAAAGGGCCCTTCTCTCCTAAGTTGAATTAAGTGAATGATGCTTTTCAATAGCAATAATGACTATATTTCTTCTGTTTATGAGAATCTTTTGATCCCTTGCAGGCAGTTCTTCCAGCTCTGAAAAGTTTCAAATGGGGTTCTGTAACAGCCTTAGCTGGAGGTTTACCTCCCACCCAGCAGGTGGAATCAGATTGCATGAAACATAGAATGGCAGTAAGTTCTTAATGTGGGTGTTGCTTTTCTACAGCTCACTGAACACTAGTCATTTATTTATTTATTTTAAAACATTTTTATGCCGCTCCCATCGCAACAAAGCCTCGGGGTGGCTCACAACAAGAACAAAATATAACAAATTGTACAATAAAAATATTAAAACCCGGTGCATCTTGGCTTAAAAGATTTAAAATCCTATAAATAACCAATAAATTAACAATTAAAATAAGTTTTAAATAAAAAGGTCTTAGCTTGGCGCTGAAAAACAAATAAAGATGGTGCCAGGCGGACCTCTCTGGGGAGCGCATTCCATAGATGGGGTGCCACCGCAGAGAAAGCCCTCCTCCAGGTACTCACCCTCCTAATATCATTCACAGAGGGTTCCCGGAGAAGGGCATCTGTTGCTGATCTCAAGGGGCGGGAGGACATATATGGACGCAAGCGTTCCTTTAGATACCCAGGACCCGTTGAGGGCTTTATAGCCGTTTATACCCGTTGAGGGCTTTATAGGTCATAACCAACACCTTGAATTGGGCCCGGACTTCAATCGGGAGCCAGTGGAGCTGCATTGACTCCAATTGCAGCACCAATTTATACCTGAAAATAAACTATTATTATTATTATTATTATTATTATTATTATTATTATTAACATTTCTATGCCGCCCCTTGCCAAAGCCTCGGGGCGGCTTACAACACAATAAAATACATTGAAATACAATAGCACATAATAAATTACCATTAAATACAAAAAGATACAAAAAATACATTGAGTTACAAACATAATAATATAAAATTAAAATTATCAGTATAAAATAAGTAAATAAATAATATAGGAGGAGAAAAAAGAAGGAAGAAGAAGTTGCCCTGGCCAGATCATATATTTTAACAATTAAAATGATGTTTAAATAAAAAGGTCTTTACCTGGAGCCGAAAAACCAGTAACGACGGTGCCAGGCGGACCTCTTTGGGGAGTGAATTCCATAGGTTGGGTGCCACCGCAGAGAAAGCCCTCCTCCAAGTACTTACTCTCCTAATTTCTTTCATGGAGGGTTCCCGGAGAAGGGACTCTCCCGCAGATCTCAAAGGGCGGTCGGGCATATACGGACGTAAGCGCTCGTTCAGGTAGCCAGGACCCAAGCCGTTTAGGGCTTTATAGGTCATAATCAACACCTTGAATTGGGCCCGGGCTTCAATGGGCAGCCAGTGAAGCTGACGGAGGACTGGAGTCATGTGAGCATAACGCCCCGTCCCCGTCAGCAACCTGGCAGCTCTATTTTGCACCAATTGAAGTGTTCGGACCGTCTTCAGGGGAAGCCCCACGTAAAGCGCATTACAGAAGTCTAGGCGGGAAGTCACCAGCGCGTGTGTCACCATCGCCAGGCAGTTGAACTCCAGGTAGGGGCGCAGCTGATTAATCAGCCAAAGCTGAAGGAAGGCGCTCCTCGCCACCACTGTCACCTGAGCTTCCAAAGAAAGCTCCGGGTCGAGGAGTACTCCTAAGCTGCGGACCTTATCCCTAAGAGGGAGTGTTGCACCATTCAGGACCAGGTCAAATCCACCCTCTCCGAAGCCCGATGCGCCAACCAGGACCTCTGTCTTGTCTGGGTTGAGTTTCAGTTTATTGGCCCTCATCCATTCCATTACCTCGGCCAAGCACCGGTTCAGCACAGCCACTGCCTCACCTGGATTAGTGGAAAATGAGAGGTAGAGCTGGGTATCATCAGCGTACTGATGATTCCGCAGCCCACACCTCCTGATGACCTCTCCCAGCGGTTTCATATAGATGTTAAATAGCAGAGGGGATAGAATGGAGCCCTGTGGTACTCCATGGCATAGCTGCCATGACACAGAGACATGGTCCCCCAGCACTACCTTCTGGAATCGACCGTTGAGATAGGAGCGGAACCATTGCAAAGCAGTGCCTCCAACCCCCAATCCCGCTAGCCTATCCAGAAGGATACCATGGTCATTGGTATCGAAAGCCGCCAAGAGGTCCAGAAGAACCAACAGGGATGCACTCCCCCTGTCCTTCTCCCTGCACAGGTCATCGTACAGGGCGACCAAGGCAGATTCAGTACTGTAGCCGGGTCTGAAGCCAGACTGAAAAGGATCCAGATAATCAGTTTCATCCAAGAGTGCTTGGAGTTGTCCCGCCACCACTCGTTCCAACACCTTGCCCAGAAACGGGATGTTGGCCACAGGTCTATAGTTAGTGGATCCAGTGACGCTTTCTTCAGGACTGGTCGTATTACCACCTCCTTTAAAGGGGCAGGCACTCGACCCTCCCTCAGAGAAGCGTTAACCACTTCCAAGATCCAGGTCCCAATCCCGTGCTTGGAGTTATTTATTAACCAAGACGGGCAAGGATCCAATAGGCAAGTGGTGGGACGTACTCGTCCAAGTACCTTGTCCACATCATCGGGCCGCAATAATTGAAATTCCTCCAACAATTTTGGACCAGACGGTAGCATTGGCGTCTCCCCAGAGACCTCTGATTCATTAGTGGAGTCCAGCTCGTGATGAATCTGAGCGATTTTCTCCCTGAAATGCCTGGCAAAGTTGTCGCAGCGGGCCTTTGAGGGTGGCATCGGATCTTCCTTAGGACCCGGGCGAACCAGGCCTTGTACCACTCGAAAAAGCTCCACCGGACGGCATTGTGAGGAGGCAATGGAAGCGGAAAAAAACTTTTTCGCCGCCTTCACCGCCACAGCATAAGCCCGATAGTGGGCTCTCAAGTGTGTTCGATCAGATTCATCCCGTGATTTCCTCCACCTATGCTCCAGTTGTCTCCCAACCCGCTTCATCGCCCGCAATTCAGGTGTATACCAAGGGGAAGAACGGACTCTGCCCGGTGGGAGAGGACGCTTGGGAGCGATCGTGTCCACGGCCCTGGTCATCTCTCCATTCCACAGTTCGACCAGGGCCTCGACAGGAGCACCAGTCTTGTCAGCCGGAAACTCCCCCAGGGCCTTCAGGAATCCATCCGGATCCATCCGGCTCCGGGGGCGGGCCCATACAATCGGGTCCGCACTCTTATAGAGGGAGAGGCCGCTCTCGAGCACAAACCTCACCAGGAGGTGATCTGACCATGACAGGGGAGTCAAACATAAGTTCCTCACCCTCAGGTCATCCTCTTCCTGCCCCGTCGAGAAAACCAGGTCCAGAGTGTGTCCACGTTCATGGGTTGGGCCGATGACGTGTTGAGACAGGCCCATGGCCGTCATAGAGGCCATGAAGTCCTGAGCCGCCCCGGTCAGTCCAGACTCGGCATGGAGATTGAAGTCCCCCAGGACCAACATCCTGGGGGTCCTCAACACCAGGTCCGAGACGGTCTCTGTCAGCTCAGATAGGATATATAAACTAGTGTCAATGGACCCTGAAATGACATCCCTTCTCTAAATCTGTTGCCAGGGTACATGAATCAGCTACTAAAATTAACAACTTGATGTACAGACTTCTTTAAAATTAAATGTTAGAATAATATACTTCAGGTATTGGCAATTCTTAGGACTGATATTATGTATTTAATTATTAAGAGAACAATCTTTAAGAAAACAGTTTGTTAGGAGAACAGTTGTTGGGACATCTGTTTAATTATTTGGAGAACATCTGAGAAGCTATAAAAGGTAGTAGATTTTCTCCTCCAAGGAGACAGAACCCCAACCTTGGAGGAGAAGGCCTGACTGTGGATTCTCCCAAGCTCTTCCCTGTCACCATGGAAAGCTCTGTGGCAGCTTTCTCTCTGAAGATCAGGAATCCAACTTTGGGAAGGATGGAATGGGAATGCTGGGGGTAAAGCAGTGGATGAGGAGTGGAGTGGGTGGACTTGCTGGATTCACTGGGTTTGCAGCCCCTGCTCCAGCTGAGTGAGCATGTTAAGATAAGCTCAGAGGCATATCTAATGAAAATTGCTACAGAAAAAGACAAAAACAGCCTTTGTGGTTTCTCCCAGCTTATCTTGCTGGCAACAGCATGGCTGGGTTCAGGAAGAATGGAGGGCTCAGACAGTAGAATCCTCTATCCTTTGAGCATATAGCCCATTGGGTTAGGCTTGGCTCTTAGGCAGCAATCTTGTCTATTCTCCCCTAAGTAAGGTATCTGTGAATTTAATAAGACTTAATTATGAGCAAGTATGTGCAGTATTGTGCTCTTAATCATACTTCGTAACACACTTATGAGTGGCAATGTCCTAATGGTTAATTCTAATTGGGAAATACATCACCTGTGCAAACAGCCTGCAGAAGCTTCTGGTGATGACTCATTCTGTCACTATACTCCTCCTCAAAACCATAATCAAAAACAACTACAATAAAGCAAGGAAAAGTGATAATAAAGTCAGTATGGGTAAAAGTGTACTATGGCAATCATTTTGTCAACACAGCAACTTACATGGGAGTAGTTCTATCACTTTAAAATATCTAAGTAATAGCTCCAGAGTGACTCCAAGGATCAGTTTTTCTTCTTATACCTCTTTCTTTGTTGATTGTATTAAAATACAACTCTATCCACGTTCTGATGGGAAAACATCTTAGAACTCCCAGCATTCCTCCAGTGCCTCCTTAGTTCTCTTTGTCAGTGAAGCAAGAACAAGAATGGATTGAGAATCAAATGCCAATTAAGGCATTTTAATTTAGAGATGATAGGGTTGATTATTTTTAACAGTTTAAATGGCTCAAAAAATTGAGGAAATATTAGGATCCTCTAAAGAGAGAGCAAACAGCAAATAGGCAAATTCTATAGAAGTACTTTAATTATTCCAGAAGAATGATTAGGGTTGATTTATAAAATCTCTCTCTCTCTCTCCCCCTGCATGTGTGTGTGTAATTGAAACCATTTTTTTCCATCCATCTGCATTACAAAATGTTTAGTTTATTTGGTCACCACTATCATTATTTAGACTCCATTATCCAGATGTTTTTTGATGTATAGGATATGCTCAAACAAATATGAAATGCCTTCCTTAAAAGGACTGGATGTTTTTGAAACTAATCTACATACAAGCATGAAAAATAGCTCACAATCATATCATTCGTGCATTTTTTTAATACAGCACATTGGCTACTATTTGAGGGCGATGGTTTCCATACTACAATTTGTGGCATATTTAAAACAGATGGAGGCATCTCCAGGCCTATGTTGTCCAAGGCCAAGAACATTTTTTTTTTTTTCAGCCAGAACTCTGAACTTGTTGCCACATAAACAAAATGAATGATTTAAGCTTACCGTCTACATACTTTGGATAGACAAAAAGTGCTGAGGAAAAGACCAGAGCCAAAGGAAAGGCTCTGCAAAAAGAGAAAAAGTAAGACAGACAGATGCTGGCAACAGCTCAGTACAACTGTTTGTGTGGTGAAGATCTAAAACATCTGGAAAATCTTTCTCTATTTGCCCTATAAGCACACAAATAATTTGCATGTGCAGATAACGTAGGATCATTTCCTCCAGGAACCACACAAAATACTATGTTTTGTTGGCACATATTCAGCACTGTCTGATTCAAACTTGTTCTTGCAAAAATGTCTGATGTGTACATGTGCTCTTTGCCCAATTAGTTTGAAATATTATTTATGAAAATGTAATTTTGCTCTAAGTCTTTCAATGATAATTTGGTTTTTCAGAAATCAGTTCTTGTGTTTAAGATCTCTAGATTCATTGTAGCTGAGGAAAAAAGTGGTACGGTGGTACCTTGGCTCACGAACTTAATCCATTCCAGGACTCTGGTCATGACCCAAATTGGTTGTGAGCCAAGTTAAATCTCCCCATAAGGTTCAATGTAAATAAGGTTAATCCATTCTATAACCATTTTTTTAAATCAGAAAAATGTGAAGCAAAGTGACAACAAAGATCGCGGCCATCTCCCCCCCACACCCCAAGCAACAAGCATGGCCATCTCCCCGCCCCCCCACCCCAGCACAACCGAGATCGTGCCTGTCTTCCCTGCATGTGCCTGTCATCCCTGCAGGCATCCGTCATCCCGACGTGCTAGGTGGTGGGGGAGAGAGACGGGCGTGATTGTGGGCGCACTGGGGGAGGGAAAGATGGGCGCAAATGCTGTGCTGGAGGTGGGGAGATGGCCTCGATCGCAGTTCTGTTCATGCAGGGAAGGTGTGCCTGATCAGAGGTGTGCTCCTGCAGGAAAGACAGGCAGAATCTCAGCCATCTCCCCCGCGGCTCTGCTTTGCTGCTCCCGTCTTTCCTGTAGCAGCGCACCTCTGATCATGGACACCTTCCCTGCACGAATGGAACTGCGATCGTGGCCATCTCCCCACCGTGGGTGGGGGGGAGGGAGATGCCTGCGATCTTGGTCGCCACCCAAAGTGGTGTTCGCGACCCATGTAAAAAATTTTCAGTAATTTTTGTTCGTGACCCGATTTGTTCGTGAGCCAAGGCATTCGTGAGCCGAGGTAGCACTGTATTGACTTTTTGTATGGACTTAGGGGTAGCTTATACTACATTTGTGCTATTACTGTAACAGTACAATCTTATATACCTGGAACTAAGCCCCACTAAGTTAAATAGGACTTACGTCCTGGTAAATGTGCCTAGAATTGAAGTCTATTGTTTAATTTAAGGAAAGAATGTCCACACTATAGATAAAAGGTTGCTTGTTCCAGTGGTTATTGTTTTAAAATCTCTTACAAAAATGCAAAAAATCATATGGGAATTAGTTAATTCCCTTTGTTAATTTAGCTGGGCCAGATCCCTTTTACCATATGGAGCTTGAAAACAATAACTGTTCTCTTGAAGAAAACAAGGAGAAGAACTTCAGGCAGAATGGATTAGAAGGTCTCTGGCTTTGCTGGGCTATTCCTTGCCTATTGACTTGGGCCTGAAACTAGCTAGTTGTTCCATTGAGGGAACCAAGAGGCGGCATTAACAGATGGTTTCCTCCTTGGGATCCATCCTCCTCATTGACTAGGAAACTTGAAAAACCAATCTTGAGTATGAAAAATGCCAGTCATCACATTAGACATTGCTAGTAAGTTTAGTAGGTTTTACAGTGTTTATACTGATATGCAGACTTGCCAAAGGCATGAAACTGAGTAAAAATGTACATGTGGATGCAGAGAATGGGACTGTCCCTACTGGCCTTACCTCCAAATATTTATTGTAAGTTCAGCACAGAGTTTATATATGTCCACAAGCCCTCACAATGTACACTGGAGGTGTGACCTGCTTCCTGCTTTAAATAACATCTTAATTCCTCTGTCTTCAGACTTGGTGAACCACTTAAAATATCTAGAAGGGGAAGATATATATTAACAATGTAATAAGAAATGTTTTCCTGCATAAACTTTTCAGTGCCTAGATTTTCTGATGTGCCTTCAGTCGTCTTTACTATCTAAACAGAGCACATGCTTTTCTGTGAATCATCTTTCTAGGTAACTGCTGTAGTCTATTAAGACAGACAGAATATGGACATGTAAATTTGGAACATATGTCTGCACTGGATTCTCTTCAGTATGTTTTATGCCAGAGTGCATTCCAAGTCCATGTTACAAAATCTTGAGAATTTCACTGCATGTGTTAAACTCTTGTGCTTCAAGGAAATAACAGTGGAATGCTATAGAAAGTGAACTTGTTTCATAAGCACCCAGATCAATATTATTCTATACTTGTGGTAATCTGAATTACCTTCTGGTGTCCTGTACAAATTCAGGGTTCCTTCCAACTCTGTAACTCTTGAGCGGGTAACCCTCTTTTCTATTTGGCCAGGGGGAAAAGCTATGCAAGGCATGTGGTGTTGTACAAAGTCAGGCTGTCTGAGAGTGGATCTAACATGGAAGCCTGAGCTGATTTTGGCTTTCTGTAGTGAATACCAAGACAGCTGATAGGAAGCAGTGATTTGTTGTGGATTCACCTTGTGTAACTGATGTGATGTTTCTGTGATAAATGTTTATTTATACAAGCCTCTAATGTTGCAGCTCCTGCACCAGAGGTTTTGGTTTCAGCAGAGTGAACTGATGCAGACAAAAGGAAAAGCAAAGCTCCAGTTGCATGTGCTGTTCTCCCCCATATGTATGTACATATCTGTTCTTTAGATCCTAGCTGATGTATACAGAATACTTACAGCGTCTCTACTGCAACATCATGCAGTTCTAACTGCACATATTGCTTGTCCTTTATGAATATGCATGAGCAACCAACATGAGTGCATTTCTGGCTTTTAGGTTTGCATTCATGACTTTCTGTTCCTTTACAGCACATTTTTTTTCAGTCTCCATTTCATGTTTCTGGACTTCTGTATGATTGAAAATATTTTATAGTGGATTTAGAAAAAGGAATGAGATGATTGCTGTATTTAAGAACACAGCACACAAGATCCCATTTAAATAGTCTTTTTGTAATCTGGCCCAATAAAATATTTTACTTGTGTTTTAAGATAGTTATGAATCATGCTGTGTCGTGTTTTTGTGATCACAATAAATCTTGCTCTCACCGCTAAAATGCGCTAGCACACACCTAGCCACACTGACTTCAGTGTTCTTTGTTTGTCCAAGCAATTTTATAGTTGTAGTTCTACAGCAGGGATTCCCAAACTTTGCCATCAACTTCTTCAGAGGTTCTGAGATTCCACAGTTGTGCTTCCCTTTTCTGCCTGCAAGATGAGAAAAAACAGCCACAGAGTGTAAACTGCCCTCCAGGTCAGAATCTCTTCAGGTCTCTTCAGGTCCTCTTCAGGTCCATTCCTGTGCTGCAGTTAGCAACTCTTTCAATATGTTGAGGCAACTACACTATCTTCTGACATCCCTGCCAGGTTAACTGGGTTGGATCCAGTGGTGTCCTGCAGAAGCAAAAAGGGAATTCTGCTTGCACATGGGATCCAATTTCTGCCAACCGCGCTTCTATTAGCATTCAGCTATACTGTATCCCACAATCTTTGAAATGGTCCCTCAGGATTAGCATTTTAGGTGGTGGCAGAGGGGGCTGTAGCACCCAGGAGATCCAGAGGTATACCCATTGCTTGCCTTTCTCTGAACAAACCCACAGTTCTGTTCTTCAGTCCTAAACATAGATGTCCAACTATAACTGCTTGAGAAAAATTCTTGAGAAAAATATTCCAATTGAAATCATGGCGTCATTTTTAGGGATCAATTCATTATTCCCTCAATGGAAGGAGAGCTCCCATGTAACAAACTTATCAGGATATAAATGGAATGTGAATATGAGATCTGATTCTGCTGTAAAAGCTAATTCCAATATTCAGGAAGTTGCAAACTCTCTCACACATATATATGAAAGAGAATATTGAAATATATATATATATATATATATATATATATATATATATGAATGAGAGCGAGAGAGACATCTATATGAGAGAGAGGTGTGTGTTTGTATACATACACACATATATCTCCTTGGAAATAACTGCAGGGGGTCACTTGTTCGATAGTATGCCCTTGTTAAACTCTTCTTGATTGTGGCAGTTTTACACATAAGGAAAAAGACCAGATTAAAATTTGAACTGGTACAATCACAAGTATGGTTATAACCAGTGCTTTTTTTGTAAAAAAAAAAAGATGCCAGAACTCACGTCACCACCGGCAGTAAGCACTCAGCGCCCGACCACACACACCAATCCCAAGCTGAGCAGCAGAGCAGTGTCCCAAGCAGCACCCTCACTATCTCACTATCAGATAGCAGATAGCAGACAGAAAAGCAGCCTGCAGGCACTATGTTAATGATGTTTGCTGCTGATCTGCTATGCCCGACAGGCGATTCAAAATCACTTCGTAAAATCCATTGGACAAAAGGGTGCTGGAACACCATTCCGGTGCGGTGCGTTCTATGACAAAAAAAGCCCTGGTTATAACATTTGCCCAAATGATGTTTGAATTGCATCTACGTGTAACCAAATGGCATGTTAAAATTCCTGGCATTCTACAAGCTTGTGCTATTCTATAAGTCCTTGGTTTTCTATGCATCTCAAAATTAATTGAAATGTTGACAAATTTTATTTATCATAAAATAATAGAGTCAAATAATTTTTAACAAAAAATCAAAATTTACCAAAATGTCCAACTTTATCACTTAGTTTCTTAGTATCACAAGAAATTTCAAATTTTGAATGTGAATTTTTACCCTAAAATATGAAATTTGGGTGCAGTAGTGTTAATGCTAAGGAAGCCACAAGCATGGATTTACAAGAGCTGAGCAGGGCTGTGAAGGGCAGGTAATTATGGAGTGCATTCATTCATAGCCTTACCATAAGTCAGAGACAACTTGATGGCACATAACCACAGTGCCAGTGCTACACGGTAGGCTGCTGATGAGACTTAATGCTCTATTGTGGTTAAATAACCATGGAAAGAAGCAGGTAGGGAATTCATGAAGCAAGGAGGAAGAAGGAAGCAGCATGTGTCTGCTAGCACTACAGCACAGCATGATTCCAATCTTGGTTTGGGAATGAGGAAAGTTTTGCCTGGACACCAAGGTTTTAAGTTTATTAGTGTGGAATCTATTCAAAAAAGGAGACGCATTAATGTGGAATGAGCTATGTTTATTTATGGAAGATTTCTTCAAGTTCCAGAGAAGCCACACAAAATAAGAACAGCAAAATCTGTGCTAAGGTGTTCTGCTGTTCCTGGAGTCATTCCTCATTCTCCCAGTCTCTCAGTCACAAATAAAATAACTGCATTTGCATTCTTGGCACAAATGAAGATGAATATGCATTCAAATAGACAAACACTTGCTCATTTTTACAGAAAAGGTGGTGGAGTTGCAGGGTGAATCTAAATGGTTAACATCAGAACACGTAACTGTTTATCTGTAAATACCAGTAAGGCCTGCTTTGTATGATGTGGTTTTGTGTTCTTTAGCCCATGAATGGCAATATAAATACTTCATTTGCTCCACAGCACCACTTGCTGCTGTATTTCCAAAAATGTCAAATGTAGCTTCAGAAAAACAATAATTCAGTACTGGTTCAGTTGTGAGCTCAGGATGTACTTTCATTGCAGTAAACAAATGTCCCTTTCAGGAGTTGGCCTGGAAGGGCTAAAGTTGAGAGTACAGAAGCTCAAAAGGGCCCATCTGTGCCTCTGAGCCTACTGCAGAGACTGGCCCAATCCTCCTAGCCCACCTGGCTGGCAAAAGGAAGCACGGGGCTGAGCCTGCAAGTGCTGTGGCACCCCTTTCTAATCTGGTTCCTGCCTCCCCGCCCCCAAGTGGTTTGTGTAATCCAACAGTAGCACACCATGAGTTGCTTATCCACGGAAAGGAGCAGCACATGTGGAGCCTATGTGGCTGCCATTTTGAATTTGCAACTCCCTTTGTAACCCTCACATAACCTCCACTTGCTGAGTTCATGTGATATAGTGCATATGCAATGTGACACGCATGGGTGCTGCAGCTTGCTGTAAGTTAAACAACCCACAGTAGGTCCACAGAATGCTGCCTGTGGCCAACCTTTGAGTAGCAGCAACCTTAACCAATCAGACACTGCCTTTTTTGCAGAGGGAGACAGAACCAATAAGAGCACACAGCACACTTCATGCTGCTCCTGTGCCCTCATTGGCTGCCTGCCCCCCCCCCCCCCCAGCAGTGCCTGCTGCTGCTACCACCACCACCACTCCCAGCTAAAAAATAAAAATAGAGGGAAAGTTGGCTGGTTGGGTGCGGCAGTTTCAGCTGCTGGAGAGGGTGGTTTGTGCAGCTGGCAGGTGGGTGCTGGCAGGGGCTTCAGCAGCTGAGAGGACAGACGACTGACAGCCAGCAGCTAGGGCCCTGGCCTTTTCTCTGCAATACATTTGCATGCTTCTGCTAAAGTAGGATGGCAAAATTGTTTTACCTTACCAGCTAAGAGTACAGCGTTTGTATCATTTGCAAATTGGATTATCATGGCTGATACCATCAGGGGATGAGGCATTTGGTACAGTAATCTTGGCTATCACCAAGTTGTCCATCACTTGTGAGTCAGACTAGAGTCATGCAAACTATTAGTCAAGGAATTGCCAAATAAACCATGTTGGAAGACAGACTTGTCATATTTCTGGCAATGAAAGGCAGGGTTTTAATAGTCACCTTTGCTGCAGGTACCGTACACCTGTGATGTCTTTGAGTTCTACACTGGAAAGTAGTGTAATTTCTGGCTTTGTCTCATGCAGCCAGACTTCCTCCTGCTTTGCCCATGCAGTGTTTGTTTACTTCTACTCCCACAGGATTCATTAAGTTGCAAAGGCCATCTCCAGCCTTCATACACTGAAGTTGTCATCACTCCTTTGCAACCCATATTTTATACTGGGGATATTGCTTGCACAAATCCTTCTTGCCAGTTAAACAAAGGGCTAGGGGCTCTCTGTATTCACAGCTGCTGGTCTACAACAGATCTCTGTAAAGTATCTACTTTTCCCAGCTTCCATAAAGTGCTATTTCATGTAGATGTGCCAATAAGAATTTCATCTTATATTCTATACAAGGGCAACTTATGTAATATTTTTAAATGTTTAAATCAGTTACAGAATATCAATTTTCTTTGATCTTTAATATAAACTGAAAACACCCCAGATGTTTTGAATCTCTGTTTCTGCTTACACAGAGTGCTCTTTAATAGAGATTTGTCCCTGAAGTAGTTTAAGAATTTTTTTAACAGGCTTGCATGAATCTAATTATATTTCAACTGTCCAGTTTTTCTTAAGAATCTCTTTTTATTTAGGCTTCAATGCCTTCTTTTTTCAAGATATTATCCCTCTTAATTTAAATCATGGGCCTTCCCCCAGGGGAGGCACATGTGTTTCCCTGTTGCTTGTAATGTTATGCAAGCCAAAGAACACATTATGTAAGTCAGCATTCCTCAAATGGTGGGGGAGGACCCAACCATGACCACAGTATGTACACGACACAGGCATGTGTGACAGTGGGAGTCGGCTAAACAGTAAGGCTTGCACACTCACAAACAAACGGGAAGGAAAAAGAACAGGATGACAGAGGAAAGCTGTTTTAGGAGGGACAAAAAAAATTGGGGACTGTTGGGGACGGGGTACACATTAAGTGCTCTGCAGCCAAAGATGGAGAAGCTCTATGCAGTCTTTACAGTTAGTAAAAACTAGACCAGGAGCTGACTGTGGCTCAGATCATGAGCTTCTCGTTGCAAAATTTAGGCTTAAATTTAAGAAAGTAGGGAAAAGCACTAGGCCACTCAGGTATGACCTAAATCATATCCCTGATGAATATACAGTAGAGGTGACAAATAGATTTAAGGAATTAGATCTGATAGACAGAGTGCCTGAAGAACTATGGACAGAGGCTTGCAACATTGTACAAGAGGTAGCAACTAAAACCATCCCAAAGAAAAAGAAATGCAAGAAAGCAAAATGGCTGTCTGAGGAAGCTTTACAAATAGCTGAGGAAAGAAGGGAAGCGAAAGGGAGAAAAGGAAAGATACACCCAATTGAATGCAGTATTCCAGAGAATAGCTAGAAGAGATAAGAATGCCTTCTTAAATGAACAGTGCAAAGAAATAGAAGAAAACAATAGAATAGGGAGGACCAGAGATCTCTTCAAGAAAATTGGAGATATGAAGGGGATGTTTCATGCAAAGATGGTCCGATAAAGGACCAAAATGGCAGGGACCTCACAGAGGCAGAAGAGATTAAGAAGAGGTGGCAAGATTACACAAAGGAACTATACAAGAAAGAGCTTAACGTCCCTGATAACCACAATGGGGTGGTCACTGACCTCGAGCCAGACATCCCGGAATGTGAAGTCAAATGGGCCTTAGAAAGTCTGAGCAACAACAAAGCTAGTGGAGGCGACAGTATTCCAGCTGAGCTATTCAAAATCTTAAAAGATGGTGCAGTAAAAGTGCTACACTCAATATGCCAGCAAACTTGGAAAACTCAACAGTGGCCACAAGATTGGAAAAGGTCAGTTTACGTTCTGATCCCAAAGAAGGGCAATGCCAAAAAATGTTCCAACTTACTCACCATTGCACTCATTTCACATGCTAGCAAAGTTATGCTCAAAATCCTACAAGCTAGGCCCCAGCAGTATGTGGACCAAGAACTACCAAATACAGGCAGGATTTCGAAGAGGGAGAGGAACTAGAGATCAAATTGCCAACATACGGTGGATCATAGAGAAAGCTAGGGAGATCCAGAAAAACATCTACTTCTGCTTCATTGACTATGCTAAAGCCTTTGATTGTGTGGATCACAGCAAATTGTGGCAAGTTCTTAAAGAGATGGGACTACCTGACCATCTTATTTGTCTCTTGAGAAACTCATATGCAGGTCAAGAAGCAACAGTGAGAACTGGACATGGAACCACTGATTGGTTCCAAATTGAGAAAGGAGTTTGGCAAGACTGTATATTGTCGCCCTGCCTATTTAACTTATATGCAGAGCACATCATGAGAAAGGCGGGCCTAGATGAATCACCAGTTGGAATTAAGATTGCTGGGAGAAATATCAACAACCTCAGATATGCAGATGATACCACTCTCATGGCAGAAAGTGAAGGGGAACTAAAGAACCTCTTGATGCGGGTTAAGGAGAAGAGTGCAAAAGTTGGCTTGAAACTCAACATTAAGAAAACTAAGATTGTGGCATCTGGTCCTCTCACTTCCTGGCAAATAGATGGGGAAAAAATGGAGGTAGTGGCAGATTCTATTTTCCTGGGCTCCAAGATCACCGCAGATGGGGAGTGCAGCCAAGAAATTAAAAGGGGCTTGCTCCTGGGGAGGAAAGCTATGGCAAATCTAGACAGCATACGAAAAAGCAGAGACATCACCCTGCCAACAAAAGTGTGTATAGTCAAGGCTACGGTTTTCCCAGTTGCAAGGTATGGCTGTGAAAGCTGGACCATAAGGAAGACTGAGTGCCAAAGAATTGAGGCCTTTGAATTGTGGTGCTGGAGGAGACTCCTGTGAGTCCCTTGGACAGCAAGGCGATCAAACCGGTCAGTCCTAGAGGAGATCAACTCTGACTGCATTTTAGAAGGACTTTGGCCACCTAATGCGAAGGAAGGACTCCCTGGAGAGGAATCTAATGCTGGGAACAATAGATGACAAAAGAAGAAGGGGACGGCAGAGAATGAGGTGGCTAGATGGAGTCACTGAAGCAGTTGGTGTGAACTTGAGTGGACTCCGGGGGATGGTGGAGGACAGGAAGGACTGGAGGAATGTTGTCCATGGGGTCGCGATGGACTGGACACGACTTCGCAACTAACAACAACAACACATTAAGTATGACAGGTGAAGGAAAATGAGTAAGAAACTTTGAGAGGCAAGTGGGGGGCAGGGTGGAGGAGGAAAATAATATAAATTCAAGGTCTGCTCTGCTTAGAAGTTTTCTCCATGAGGCATTAATTGTGTGCTTGTGATTCTGTATAGGTTCTGTATAGGTTCTATAGGTTTATAGGTTCTCTAGACAATGCTGTGATTTCTCTAGTATGCTGGTATTTTTAAAAGAGTGCTTTCCTATTTTTTTTAAGAGTGGGTATTATTTCTGAAAGTGAAAAAATACTTGTGTATTTTGCACTATTCTGTTAGAGCACAGAGCCACCTAGAGGTTTTGTAGCACAAAATCAGAAAAAGAAAAGTGCTTTGTGCAGAGCATGAATCTTGATTCTGTGTTGCAACTGAAAGTAGATAAAGCCAGGGCTTTTTTTGTCATAGAACGCACTGGAACAGCGTTCCGGCACCTTTTTTGACGTATTTTTCCAATGGAGTGATTTTGAATCGCCTGCGGGCTGCTTGTGTGTCCGTCCTGATTGTGAGGGCACTGCTCGGCTTGGGCCGCTGCTCGGCTTGGGATTGGTGTGTGTGGTCGCGTGCTGAGCACTTACTGCCGGCGGCAACCATTATGTGAGTTCCGGCACCTTTTTTTTTTTTTTTTACAAAAAAAGCACTGGATAAAGCCATTAACAGCCTCATATAGAAAAGCTCTTAGAGTCTCAGGATTGGCATGTTCTGCCTGAAATGGAGAGGCTGCGTAATGTCAGAGCTGATGCCTGTACTTCATCTGAGGAAAGGATTTCTATATAAGTAAATAGCAGCCTGATTCACATAGACATGCAGAATATCTTACTGACTGAGCTGAGGCCATTGAACATTCTGCATGTCAGTTGATATCAAAGCTCCTTTTGAAGCAGCGGGTGGGGAACACTTCTAGAATGGCGGTTGAATGACCCCCCACCTGCAGTGGTTTGTGGGTCAGATGATACTGGGGGCATGACTATGCTCCCTGATGTCACCCTGTCTCTGGCTGAAATGCAACTGCCAGTACTTCCACAGAGGGCTGAATTCTCTTTTCAGCTGTGGAAAGCTCACATGTAGCAATGCTGCCCTGGCAGAGGTGGCTGTCTCAGTGCAGGAAGGTGTAGCCCCCTGTGCCCATTCAAGCTGTGACTGCAGCATTGTAGTTACTGCATGGGTTGGAGGAAGGCATAATGTGGGTGATTTCCTGGCTGGCTAAATCCCCTGCCACCTGCATCCTTGCTGTTATTCCTGATATGACAATAGAGATGACAATGGGAGTTCTTCCTGGGTGATTCCCTCGGCAGGGATCCAAGGATGCTCCGCAGATTGGATGGAGACCCTTCATGGGTCAGATTAGGCCTTGTGGACTGGGCTGGAAGTTCCCTATCCATATTTTACAATGTGTGATGGCTGATTCACATTTGAATATAATCCCTAAAATTGCAGGCAGTGAGAAAGCGATGTTATAAACCAGAAAAACTACAAGCACAGTACAAGCTCAATGTATTATTTCGTTTGTGCTAGATATTGCACCAGATCCAGTGATGGGTAGTGTTGGACAGGGAACTTGGAAAATTTGGGATCTAATCCTAAATCAGCCATGAAGCTCCTTGGGTGACTTTGGGCCACTAGCTCATTCTCAGCCTACATAGGGCTGTTGAGATCACATGGATTAGAGGAGGATCATGTAAGCTGCCTTGGGTTCCTTGCAAGAGGAAAAAAGCAGGGTATAAATGTAATGCAATAAAATATTGACATAATATTTAAATGAATAAGTTAAAGTACTGTATATTATATATGCATTCTGCTGTTCATCAGCACTATAATAACATGCTAGGTTACTCCATTGAAGGACATTTCCCAATGGATGTTTAAAATGGTTTGCAGTCTATGATAACTCACTTCTGAATGATGAGGAAGAGTGAAAGCAGATGAAAACCATTTCTTTTTTTACAAAATCAAATATATATTATGGCCAGTAATGGATGTTCATTTGGATGGGGAAAATGGCCAACTTGGCATAAGGAAATAAAGCAGGAAGCTGGAACAGATGAGTTTCAAAGCAAAACATAGCAAAGTCCCTTGACAGCTTAGCACAGGCACACAGGCCTCCTTTGTCAGCAGCTTTTCAGATCTTCCCTTGCACAGCGGTTTTAGCTAGACTCACTGTCCAGAGCTTTGGTTTCTCTGGGCTTTACCTTGATGGTGAGCAGTTTCAGCTCTCATGAAAGTTCTGGCTTTTGAAGCAGCAACACTAATATCTCCAAGATGTTTCACCTGCAGCTGCAGATGCATCACACATCCTTGAATTTGCAGGACTGTTCTACAAAAACTAAAATGCTATACAGAAATATCTTCAAACAATCATTTTCTTAAGATAACCTATAGTAAGCTAAATAGAAACTAACTATTTCTTATGAAACTGCACTATATGGGCAAGGCCTCTCTGGGAAAAGAGTAATTCCATGTCATTTTTTGTGGTATGCTCTGTCGTGAGGCTGATACTCATTCCCAATGAAAGCAATCACTCCAGTTGATACTACAGAAGTCTTTATTCTTCACAGTATTACAATTACATAAGCTAGGAAGTTGTCCTCTTATTCTAATTTAGTTCAACTTACATTGGGTTTTTGAATCCTTCTGGGCCGTACTTCTAGAGGTGGGGCACTGTGACCCCTTTCCCTGCGTCGCTCAATCAATCTTGATTCTAAATGACCCAATCTGCGTGTGCATCTGCGGGAACGAGCATCCTCAACAGCTTCGTCCATGTTATCTCCTAAATTCCCACATCCCAAATCGTCACCCGGCGCAGTTGTTTCCTCATCAACACCCAAATTGGTCTCTGGATGCTCTTCTGTTTTGACACCTCCCTGAACTTCCTTATCCCTGTATTTCCATTCCCATCGTCTGTGCAGCTGGGGAGTAAAGGTTGTTCTGCTGACACCAGAAATATACTTTCATCAACCCTCTGGTTCTCAGGGGAAGTTTTCTCCTCTTGTGCGCGCACCAAGGACTCTTCTGAGTCCGTGCGCACGGCATGCTCTTTGTGGACATAGCATATAGCTCGATCCCGTGTGGCACTCCCTCAATACCTAACACTAGATAGATGTCCCATTTATCTGCTTGATGAAATAAATCTGCCCAGAGCGAATGAAACATTGTTCATGGCTGCTGAGCAGCTATTTCAGATGAATCATTTTATTTATTTATTTATTTTTGGATTTATATCCTGCCTTTTCCTACAAAGGGCTCAAGGCAGCTTACGTCATTCTCCTCCTCCATCTTATCCCCACAACAACAACCATGTGAGGTAGGTTGGGCTGAGAGTCTGTGACTGGCCCAAAGTCTCCCAGTTGGCTCCATGGCTGAGCGGGGACTAGAACCCAGATCCTCTGAGTCCCAGTCCCATGCTCTTAACCACTACACCACACTGGCACTACACATGGTGGGCACATTTTTCAAGCATTTCTGGTGTGTAACCTCCATTCATTTCAGGCTTGCTATTTCTTTGTTTGCCCCAATATGAAATGCAAATAATGGGTTGGATCCAGTCTTAGACAAAATTGGAGTAAACCAGGGGTCTCCAACCTGGCACTCTCTATACATTATGGACTCTCTAGCCAGCATGGCCAATGGTCAAGAATGATACAAGTTGTCATCTGAAACATCTAAAGGGTAACAGGTTGGAGACGGCTGAAATAGACTAATTGACATCAGTGGGATATAAGATGGTCATGACTAATGTAAATCTCATGGACTGTAATGAGTCCGAATTACTCTTTCCCCATTGATGGTAATGGGCCAGTTGAGATGCAGATGGACAGCCATCTGAGAGGGATGGTGTAACATGGAGTCCTGCACTGAGCAGGGCGTTGGACCCAATGGCCCTCTGGCCTCTTCCAAGTCTACTCTTCCCTATTAAGTAGGACTAACTCCAGATCCAATTCTGTAAATATGCTTGATATTAGAAGTTCTTCCAGAACCTGAAGCCAAGCAAGCATCTCCATTTCACTCCCTGTCTTGTCTTTTCACGTGTACCAGCTGGTAGTGTTTTCCTTGCTATCACAGGCACGTGTCTCTGTGGCAGCTTCGTGAGGCGAACAGCTGAATAAATATTTTTTTTGTCAGGGAAGAACATGTTATTAGAGGTATGAAATACATCTCCAATGTAATCTTCACAAAATACTAATTTCTTTTCTTGGTAGTAAAATTCATTCTAAACTATTTTTTCTTTGCCAATCAAAGCAAGAGACAAATAAAATAAGGAATCTAGAGAAAAACACAGGGCTCTCCAGTTGTCTTTGGGGATTTTGTGGAAGGAAGTGACTTAAGTCAATGGATGTCATTTATTGTCTCCATTTCACTAATACCTTCCCTTTGGTTAGAAGCCATTATAATGGGCAGAATAATCTTCATTCAATATGCATACAAGAAATTCAACGTGAGCGGAAGCACTGGTCTCTGGTATTTGTGGAGTCTGATTTTCTGTTTTTCCCCTTGCGAACTGGATTAATTCTAAGAACTAAAATGGTCTCTAAGGAAAGTTGCAGCTGCCCCACTAATAATCAACTTTTGTCCCAGAAAATATCATCTCAGCTCTTCACTGGGTGTCTCTAGGCTGTGTGTGGGTTATGGGGAGGACAGACTGGTAGCCCTCCATATGCTGGTACAACCATCTCCAACCATTGCTTATGTTGGTTGAGGCTGGTGGGAGTTAGAGTCAGTCCAAGAGCATCCAGAAGGCCATAGGTACCCACCTTTGCTTTAAGACTCTTCATTGATACCCTCCACACAGACACTACCCTTGATGTAATTGTGCCCTGCTGGTGCGACCCAAATCTTTGTGAATCCAGGAAGATCTTTCTGGGCCTTCCTTTGCTGTTTTCCTGAGGAAGGCACAGGGTTTGGTGGGGGCGGGAGGCCATCTGGCATGGAGAGGCTGGGGTGGGCCAAGGAGGTGCCATCAGACTCTCTAGCATTTAATCAAAGTATGGCAAGAGCAGGTGAAAGACATTATTTCTTAGTTGCCGCCATAAAAAGTGTTATCTTTGAAATGTTATGAATGAGCAGTTGGATCTCTGATCAGTTGTGCACTTTTGTCCTTCTGGACCTTTTGTCCTTCAGAGTCCCATCACCTGTTCCTACTGGCTATGCTAGCTAGGGCTGATGGGAATTGGAGCAGAAGGGTCTTGACATTTTCCCATGGGGAGAATCTGCAGTAGTCCCCCTTCTGCTTATCCTGGAATGCTGTTGCAGTGTTTATGTAGAAAGCATTTGCCACTGTTGAAGCCTATACTGATGAATACAGGGTTAAAAATGTGGTCTTGTGTCCTGCACAAATGTCATTACTGGAGAAACAGGAGGAATGGGAAAGGTAATTCATGCTAGGAAATGGCCCCTGAAACAAAAGAAAGTGTCTGTCCCCTCTGCATTGCAGCCTCACGCTACTGTGGAAATCTAGATCTGTTTGTTATGTGATGGTTATGTCAGTGCTAAGGCTTTACGGTAACTAATGCTTATTTCCTATCACAGTAATATGGCGTTTCCTTTTATTTAGCCATCTAAACTAATTTCATATAGCTAGAATAGTATAAATGGCAATATGTAAGGGATTGTGATGGACCAATAATAGTATGGGCAAAAAGCAAAAGAAAAAAGCCTAGATTGAACACCAGACGTTTTCTTATTGTTCTTTGCTTTTTCTAGGTTAACCTCTCTTCTTTCCCCTCCTCTCCCACCAGCTGAAAAATTAAATACATGGCCACAAGTTGCAGGTCTTTTTCTTCATGCAAGATACCGTGCCAGGTGATTTCAGGCTGGTCTCCCATATTTTGCTTTGGCTCACCTTCAAAACTGCTGCACAGTTCGTCACTGTGATTTCCTCCAGTTAAAATTTTATCTGTAAGTAACTTCCCTCCAAGAAAATAAGTTTTAAGCTATGTTCCATCTTTCCTTCACTAATTCGAAGTCAGTAGCCTGGGGCATTATTCTACCACCATTCTAAATTCTACTGAAGGCAGAGATAGGTACATCCTTTAGGTCAACTTTCCAACATGTTAAATGAGTGGGGATGATGAGAGTGTAGTCCCAACCATCTGGAGGGCACCACATTGAGGAAAGTTTTTCTAAGTATTGCCCTGTTTTCCTAACAGTCGGTAGTGTGCCAAAGAGGCAGCTCTCTGCTTCTGCAATATGCATTCTTTCGAGGCCACTGTGTCTCCTTTGGCTCTGGTAGCAACTGGTGAGTCACCCGGCATCAAACGATATGGAATTGATCTATGCCCTGCCACAAGTTGAGACATGATGGCTTTAAAGGGGGATTTGATACATGGAGGGTAGCAGTGGTGGAATCCATTCTTATTGTTCTGTGATCCTTCAACCCAGAGGGGCAATCGTCCCCACTGTTCAAGTCCTCGATGTCACATTTTGATTCTCCTGATGCAGAAATACCTAAGTCTGTGCCCTGTGCTGTAACAGTATTGGCTATGGAAGACTCTGTTTTTATTTTTGATATCTTTATAACAATACTTTTTCCAAGTATTTTGAGCTGGCATTTCTGCCAGAGGGTACAGCAGGAATAGTCAGAAAAATGTGTACCAATATAAGCCAGGAGGTGGCATCAGCACACAGTTTAAATGAAAGGTTCTCTGTTGATTTAAGCCTATATCTATTTTAATGTATATCTTCCACACAGAGTTCCTTAGTGTACAGATAGTGCAGTGGGAACAAGCAGTGCCTAGTTGGATTGGGCAGAAAGCAGTAAATGGCCACTGCTGCTGAACAGCAACTGTGAGTCGGTGATGCTCTGGAGGGAGCCACGGTGGGGGGCAGGGGGGCTTGTGCAGGGCTACAAAGGAACATGGCTGGTGAATGGCTAGTAGTGGCCTACACCTATATGGATGTGAGCCCACTGACCAGTGCATATGGGAATGTTTCCATGGTCAGGTATGACCTGGAAAGTGAAATACATCTACTTTTAAAAGGGTTGGCTTGGCTACATTTAGAAACCTAAACTCTGTCCTTACACCCCTGCCTTCAAACATTTTAAGTATCATTGCATAAAACCATTGATGTTTCTATTCTAGAAAAAATGTAGCTCAAAATGATTTCTTTTTTCAGAGACACATTCCAAGGTAAATCTACTAAGCAGAAAATTTTAAAAGTTAAAAAATTAGCAAAATAACAGACTGAAAATATTATGTTTTCACAGCATCCCAAAATAACTAACCACAAACATGTGAAATTCTTCAAATGAAAGGTCATTGTATTGTGAGTGGTACTGATGTCATCTCACTCTTGGCTCTCACACCTGATATGTGTCATTTTGAAAGTCCTCTAAAGGCTTCAACGCTAAGCACAATTATTGCACTGGTAATGACTTAAGGCAGGAATATGGAGTCAGAGGCACCAGGGCCAAACTAAGCCTTCAGGGTGTGTTTTCCAAAAGACCGTGCCCCTCCACACCCCCCTCCCATAGCTGAACACCATAGAAAACCTGCTTTTATGTAGCCCCCCTCCCCATCCCCAATTCTCAGATGATGATGTGCTTCTTTTAAGGCTTAGTTTCCAGCAGGACATGCTTTAAGTTAAAGTATGATGTTCTTTCTGCAATTTTGGCCCTGCCCCCTTTTATCTTCCACAGTATCTACAGCTAGAATGTTGGACCAAAGAACTTCTCCAACTGAAGAAACTGATTGTGCACCCCGAGGTTCAGGGAAGTCACTTGTAGATGTAGGAAAAGGTTTGGGTGGCATAACATGGATTTAGTCTTAATCTGAGACAACCATGCAAAATAAAATTAAAATAATCACAACAGCAAAAGATTGGTAGCATGCAGTATTCAGGGAAGCCATACTGCTTTGCTTTGCTTAGGTTAGGTTGACAGCTTTCTCCTGAGAACTGATTTTAATTACTCTTTCAGAAAAATATTCATTTTGACTACCTTTTCTTAGATATAAAAAACTGTGGCTGTAATAAATCCATGCTAGAAGTTGTGGTGTCGCAACCCACAACTACCAGGTTACATGGTGTGTGTGTATGTGTGCACACATTTATGTCTCTGTGTTTTAAATCTAGATGTTAATTTACAAAATAAATGACATGTCTCAAACTAAGGAGCTATATATACACCCGCAGCATGCCGAGAGTTTCTAATGACATCATAATAAGCCACGAGAGTAAAAAAGGTAGATATTTTTGTTTTCCTAAGACCTCCACATAATCATAGCCTTTCACAAGATTTCCTGTCCTTGTTTTATAATTCAGGGATCCAGTTAGCAATTTTAGTGGGGAAATGTTTTCAGCAGATGTCTGCCTGTTGTAGCGTTATCAGTTTTCATTTCCACAGAGGCAGGCCTGACAGACTGTGCAAGAACCATTTATCTTGTTCATTCTTGTGAATGTCAAAAAGTGTGGCCTCCTTTTGACAATCTGGGGCATTTGTCACATATATATTTCTTTCTGCCATTTTGATTTCCCTGCTTTTTCCACTTGGCCACTCAATATGATTAGTAGTGCCAAGCACTGTGAGTGTCCTCACGATCTCTGGGCTTGACCTGATGAGGTGATGCCACAGCCCCTTGTAAGCCAGGCACCTGGGCCATCATCTCAGCCAGCAGGGTTCAAAAAACAATGTGAGCAAATGAGCCCAAGCACAGTGGGGGCAAAGGAGATGAAAAGGGTTCTGTGAAGAAGCAGCAGTCAAGGGAAAGAAAAAGACACCAAACAGCAGGGAAGTGAGGACTTTTCAGTAAGTTTTGCTGCTGCATCAGATGTGCTACTTGTGAAGCAAATAATTCTTGGAACAGCAGCATAGCCCTCTACTTCATATGCCTTAACTAAACTGGAGAACTGAAGGAATTATACTGAATTTTTCCTTTTATCTCTGCCATCTCTTCTTAATTTTTCTTATGTTGAATTTTACATTGTAAGCTCTTCCTCTGCTTTATTATTTTGTAAGGTGCCATGCAAATCACTGTGTCCGTGCACGCACACGCGTGTGTGCATGTGCATGCACAATCACAAATAACGTACATTGTACCACAGTCACATACACATGCACAATCTACATTTATGAAGCTTGCCAAAGTATGTTACATATACAATATTTACCTGGCTGTAAGTCCTGCACATGACATAATTTATGTCTCCCTGGACATAGTTTCAAATGAACACAGTGGCACTTACTTCAGAGTAGACAAGCCAAGGATTATGGTGTAGTTACTGTTGAAGATGCTGCCTTATATGGGTACCTCTACATGAGTGCTATAACACATGAAAGGGTCCTCTATGTGAACTGATGCTGTCACAGAAAAACACTTTCATTTTTCCATGTGGTTTTCTTAGCTCATGAGCCTTCTTCAGTACACTAAACCTCCTCCTTGGCTTTTTTTTTTTTTTTTTTAACCAGCTGCATTTGACAAAAAAGTTGCTTTTGAAGAGGCTGGGTGAATCTGGTATGTGATAACTAGGTCTAAGAAGTTAAAATTGTTAGCTATTATAGGTCAAGAGAGGTACTGAGATGCAAACTAGATATATGATAAAATACTCATATCTGGAATTTGGATCTCCACTGATGCTGCAATTAGTAGATGGAAGTACCTAGTGGAACAGGGCTTCTTTATTGTTTCCCCATTCATGTCTTGTCCCCTGCACTCCCTTTCCCCTACTGGCATTCTCAGCTGTGTGTCCAGAAGAAAAATGGCTGGAGGAAGGGAATGCAAGAGAAAAATGGTGCACAGGGGAAAGGTTAAACACCTTTGCCCCTAATACTTCTCTTATTTCAAATTGTGCATTCCCTCTGCCATGTTTCAATGTTTTTAGATGTTGGGTAAAATTCAGATTCCCAGTCTACTGAATGACTAGTGTGGCCTTGGAAATAGCACAAAAGTAAGAATACTCAAGGATAGGATTCATTGTTTCTGAGTTCTGAGGAGCATGGAAGCAAAGGAATCTTCTTGCTGTGGCCATTTATACATTGTCCAAAGAGAGGAGGTGCACCACCAAAAGAGAAGACAAAGAGGGCACAGATTTGCACAAAATGTGAGTGTGTTACTATAGATATACCCATAGACACATTGACACATAATTACTGGAACTGGATGAAGTCAAATGGGCCTTAGGAAGTCTTTGCAACAACAAAGCTAGTGGAGGAGACAGTATTCCAGCTGAGCTATTCAAAATCCTAAAAGACGATGCAGTTAAAGTGCTACACTGAATATGTCATCAAATTTGGAAAACTCAACAGTGGCCACAGGATTGGAAAAGGTCAGTTTACATTCCGATCCCAAAGAAGGGAAATGCCAAAGAATGTTCAAACTACTGTACTATTACAGTCATTTCACATGCTAGCAAAGTTATGCTCACAATCCTACAAGCTAGGCTCCAACAGTATGTGGACCAAGAACTACCAGAAGTACAGGCAGGGTTTCGAAGAGGCAGAGGAACCAGAGATCAAATTGCCAACATACGCTGCATCATGGAGAAAGCTAGGGAGTTCCAGAAAAACATCTACTACTGCTTCATTGACTATGCTAAAGCCTTTGATTGTGTGGATCACAGCAAATTGTGGCATGTTCTTAAAGGGATGGGAGTACCAGACCATCTTATTTGTCTCTTGAGAAACCTATATGCAGGTCAAGAAGCAACAGTGAGAACTGGACATGGAACCACTGATTGGTTCCCAATTGAGAAAGGAGTTCAGCAAGGCTGTATACTGTCGCCCTGCCTATTTAACTTATATGCAGAGCACATCATGAGAAAGGTGGAGCTAGATGAATCATCAGTTGGAATTAAGATTGCTGGGAGATATGTCAACAACCTCAGATATGCAGATGACACCACTCTCATGGCAGACAGTGAAGGGGAACTAAAGAGCCTCTTGATGCAGGTTAAGGAGGAGAGTGCAAAAGTTGGCTTGAAACTCAACATTAAGAAAACTAAGATTGTGGCATCTGGTCCTCTCACTTCCTGGCAAATAGATAAGAAAGAAATGGAGGTAGTGACAGATTTTATTTTCCTGGGCTCCAAGATCACCGCAGACGGGAACTGCAGCCAAGAAATTAAAAGACGCTTGCTCCTCGGGAGGAAAGCTATGTCAAATCTAGACAGCATACTAAAAAGCAGAGACATCACCCTGCCAACAAAAGTGCGTATAGTCAAGGCTATGGTTTTCCCAGTTGCAATGTATGGCTGTGAAAGCTGGACCAT
>NW_025335761.1:22817999-22840825 GCF_004798865.1 Varanus komodoensis | reverse complement strand
TGGTAGTGACAGATTTTATTTTCCTGGGCTCCAAGATCACCGCAGACGGGAACTGCAGCCAAGAAATTAAAAGACGCTTGCTCCTCGGGAGGAAAGCTATGTCAAATCTAGACAGCATACTAAAAAGCAGAGACATCACCCTGCCAACAAAAGTGCGTATAGTCAAGGCTATGGTTTTCCCAGTTGCAATGTATGGCTGTGAAAGCTGGACCATAAGGAAGGCTGAGCGCAAAAGGATTGAGGCCTTTGAATTGAGGTGCTGGAGGAGACTCCTGCGAGTCTCTTGGACCGCAAGGCGATCAAACCGGTCAGTCCTAGAGGAGGTCAACCCTGACTGCTCTTTAGAAGGCCAGATACTGAAGATGAAACTCAAATACTTTGGCCACCTAATGAGAAGGAAGGACTCCCTGGAGAAGAGTCTAATGCTGGGAACAATAGATGGCAAAGAAGAAGGGGACGGCAGAGGATGAGGTGGCTAGATGGAGTCACTGAGGCAGTTGGTTTGAGCTTAGGTGGACTCCGGGAGATGGTGGAGGACAGGAAGGCCTGGAGGAGTGTTGTCCATGGGGTCGCGATGGGTCGGACACGACTTCGCGACTAACAACAACAAGAATACATGTACTCATTGGATTGTATAAAATATACTGGATCTCTCCTTGCTTCAGTGATTCAGTCCAAAAGTCAACTAGATACAACAAATTATGGCAAGTTGTTGGGTTCTTCCACCCCCAAATCCAATTTCCAAGGTTTTGAAGCCCCAGTAGAATGATAGTTTGCAGTTCTGCATTTCCTGACTGTGATGATCTGGAAATGCAGTGTTTAACATACTTTACTTGTTGAACCACAGGAGAACACAAGAAGAGTTCCAGGAGTATGAGTCATTAAAAGGTTATTCTTTATGTATAGTTTGTTATTCTTATAGAAAATGTTGGCAAGTGTCAAAATTGCTGAACATCTGTACTTATTCTTGCCATAATATTGTATTTGCAGATAATCATGATTTATTATAAACCTTCAAGGATAATACAGTAACTACAGCTACATAAACCATATGGTGATGGGGTAACAAGTCTTCCCTTTCTTTTACAACAATTAGAAATTTGTTGTTACTGTTTTTTATATTTTAATGTAAGTATATTATTTTATAAAACAAACATGCTGTTTCTTGTCCTGACAATCCGAAGGCATTCTTCAGCTATTCCATATTTTCTTTTTAAACAGAAATTCCAGTATAAAAAACGAAAAAGAACTAAGAGCCATAGGGAAAATATGGGTGCATTAAGGTTGATGATATCAATGTCTGGAGCCCACTATAAAATTTTATGAATCAGGCAGCTGTCACACATTAAAAGCCTTGTCTAGCTTCCGTGGTCTCAAGGTATGTGATCCAACAGCTCTGCTGAAGCTACACAGGTGTTGGTCTGCTCAGTGTCTGAATGGGAGACTGTCTTAGAACCACATGGACACTACCTTGAGTACATGATGGAAGAATGGTAAACATTAATTATAATAAACTTAGGAGGTTCTCACTACCTGGAAAATATCCTGTCCATAAAGATAGTCTAAAACAAAGTTAAATATATAAGCAATAATATCAACGGTCATATAATCATATCAAGGGAGGCTCCAAACAGAGCACATCTCCATTCTTAGAGTTTTCAGTGCACAAGTGACAGTGGCCTGGTGCCTAATCTGAGAAAAGGTTGAAGTTGCTGAAGTCAGAGAAGTTTGTGGAAAACATTCCACTCCTGAGCTGCCTTTGCACAACCAAGTACAAGTCCAGATCCAGTGTCTAGATTCTTCACCTCATCTGGACCAGCTACTTTCCCATTTTCATATTAGTTATTGCTTTAGTAATTGCATCAATCTGCAAAGGCACCATTTAAAACTGCCTTTGAGACACATCTAAGCAGGGAAAATTCAGCTAGGAAAAACACACAATGATGCCATGATCTGATATTTCACAGACACTACTGTATCATTTTGAACATTTTAAAAATAGAAGATTTGTATCTTTTGGATGCTAAATATCATGTCACTGTCTTCTTTAATTGCCCATATAGTGGTGTGGTTTGATTTGGCTTTTTGTTTTGTCTGAGGAAATTTGTTGATATTTTTGCTGGGCTGTTCATCATTCTCCCAATGTATCTATCTTAAGCAAGTCAGTGAAAATTATACCTGTCGTGATTTTTCCACATCACTCATATTTAATATATTGTACCTGTTAATAAAACTGTAGATTTGGAGAGATGCCAAACTGGTTCATTAACTTTCAGAGGTACTCATAGTATGTCTTCCAGTGTGATAAATTTTTGTTCTTGAATATCTAGGCTCTGGAAATACTTCAACAATCTTCTGGAAGCTGAAGAAGACTTTCCTTTATGAAGGCATTCATTCTGCAATTTTAATTGACTTTTAATTGGTCTAGAGTTTTTGAATATTTTATAATAGTTTTGATTGCTGCTCCACTATTTTTTCTGTGGTTTTTGTGGTTTATGATGTAAATTGAAAGGATGTTTTTAATTCTTAAATTATTGACTTTTGTGTAACCCTCCTAGAACTTGCTGGAAATAAGACAAATACTTAAAAATGAATGAATGACTCTTAAGTGAACTTCATTGTGCTAGTATTGTAACCTCATGGATGTAAGTACTACTGTATTCATTCCAAATACCAATGAACCAGGCCCGTAAGATTTGATATGATAACCATAACTACTTCCCTTGTAAACAGAAAAGTGACGAAGGGTACATAATTTCAATTTCTGCTGCTTTGACGATGCAAGTTAATTAACAGCATTATTCAAAAGCAGGAATTTATTAACAAAAAATAACATCAGGAAAATAGCGCATTCACAACATGTTCAGGAAATCTGTTCTAGGGCAGACATAATGGCCAGGGAAGAATAACTTATTCTCAATGTCAAATATTGTTATTGCAGTAACAATGACATTGTAATAAACCCATATCTATAAATTTCCTTTTCCTTACAAATTATTCTCTATGGGTCAGTTCAAATGGCTATAGTTTTCCATTTCGAAATGTGGTTTCAGCAGTCATGTTGTTACTGAACTCCTTGTTAAATCCAACTTATTTGTTGGATTTAAACAAGAAACAAAAATTATTACCCAGATATAGGCCTGTTTCACACATACTGCCAACCCATGAATTGTTGTCCTACCCAGTATCGTTTAGCAGACAATTGAGCAAAATACGTGTTGCTTTCTCAGTCCCTGGGTTGTTTCTCTTCGCTTTCTATCACCCCTTCCTTGTATCCCATGTGCCTTTGTGGCTCTCTAGTTTTTTTTATTTTTATAGCATTACCCATGGTTATATGTCTGACCTTAGAACTACCCCCATATGTGCTGGAAAGAGACAGGGGAAATGTACCTTCAGTTTTGGGAAATATTCACAGAAATGTGTTCCATCCTTTGGTGCACCACAGAGAGGAATTAAACAGTTTTAGATTACAACTCAGGCAGGAGATAATGCTAGATGTTGTTCTAAATAATAAAATGAAAATTTAAGCCAACCTTTATTGCAGTACTAAGTAGCTGAAAAAGATGGAACTCCTCCTCTCACATTGCACTTTCGGACTAGCATCACCTTGCAGATGATGTGAGCACATAATCTAGTTGGGGTTGCTTCCTCCCTTTCCCTGCTGCACCTGCTTTTTTAACAGGAAGAGATTAGGAGATCTCAAAAGCTTGCAGATGCTTTCCCATCTTTCAGTTGGACTAATCAAGGCATTATTAGAACAACATGAGTATTGGCTTTTGAAAAAGATGAAATAATACTCCTACAACACCATACATTGATTTTCAAAAATATGCAAAGATCAACAACACCAGAAAGTGATTTTAAAAATATATGTATGTTCAAGGACAGCCCCCACCCCCAACACACACATCCATAATCTGATTTGTAAAAATATGCAGAGAACAACAGCACTAGAAATTAATTATTAAAATATATGAGGACTCCTACTTCATATAAGGACCCAACCCCATGAAGTGCAAGCCTATAATACAAGCACCAGAAATGCATGCCACTCCCTCTCTCCCTCACACAAATAATCTTTCCCTCTCTTTTTCTTTGTGCTTCTCTACATGAAACATTTATTGCGTGCGCCTGACTCATTACTCATGGAAGTCTCTAGGTCTTCCCAACATACTCCTCCTCCAGGGCATATTATATTTCTGACTTCCTACTTTTCCCTATTGAGAAAGGAGGGACCACTTAGGAGAGTGAGTAAAACCTGCTACGTATAGCATCATTACTATTGTTCTCATTATGTAGTGTTCCCTAGTTAGACATTTTAACCCAAGTTCCAATTTATTAAGCCAGTCTTGATAAATATATGGGGCTCGCCCTGAGTTACTCTCATCACTTTTAGAATATTTATGAAAAATCTGTGTCACCTTTTCCCATGTATATTACCTGATCTCTTCAAGACAGAAATTCCCTGTTAGAATTCTATTAACCCAATACCCATATTTTCAACTCTACTCATCTCTTCTTGACCACTCTCCCATCATGCTTAGTAACTTTCAAGCCCTATTTAGATGCCTACTTTTACACACTGAACCATACCAAAGAGAGGTAATTAAATCACAAAAAAGCATCTTTCTATAACATCTCTGTCTGTGCTCTTGATGAGAAAGTAAATAACTGCCAATTTTCCTGTTCCATTGAGCATATCTGGAAAGATGTTCTTTTCTTTATGATATGATTGCCCTGGGACTGGCTCCAGGATGCTCCAGGAGCCATCAACTTTTAGGAGGAGTGAGCTCAACCAACTAGATTTTGCTTTTTGGCTGACTGCACTGTTTTCTCTGCTTTTGTTAGAGCACTGCTCATGTCGGCCTGCACAAAAGCCATTTCCCCAGCAAATAGCAACGTGCATGTCCAAACTGCCCTTTCAGAAAATACACATATGTAAACTTAATAAATCCTAGGACACAGTGGAATGTTTTGCATACAGGCAGCTACTGCACATGCTCAGAATGTGAAAAGAAAGTAAATAAAAAAGGAAGGTGTAGGGTTGCTGCTGTTGCTGCAGAACCATATACATAAGTCTAGATGGTTTTAGGGGACTGGGAGATATGGAGAAGGGAGGTAGAAAACTGCAGGCAAGGCTCTGTCTTTTTTGCCTTTGCCAATGGGCCTCATCTGATTACCCATGGACAACCAATGATTCTAGGTTCATTTTTTCCCTGAAGGCAAATGCATGCCTTTCACAAAGTTCAACACTTGGTTTAGCTAACCCAAAGTTCACACCCTACAGCAAACCATGCATTTTTCTTTTGTGTTGTTACTGGTTAACAAACCCTGATTTAATAGAGTGACTGAATTCATGTATCACAACAACCCAGAATTTTTTTTAAAAAAAGGTTAAATAAACCATGCGTTGGCATCATGGGCAAACAAGGCCATAGCATGCATTGTTAGAGGTGCATGAGGAATCTGTTTTGGGGGTGGTAATCCACTGGATTCCTTGGCTTGGCTTCCTGGACTCCAGTCTACTTTGATGTGGCTGTGTCCAGTGTTCATGCAGCACTTGCCAGGAATCAAGACCTGTGAGAACACTGTTCACTTCACATGCAGCAGCCCTTGCTTGTGCTGCTTTATATGATGTGGAAGAAGGATTCCAGTTGCACAGCCTTTGACCTGCAAGCAATTCTGGACATCCTTTCAGCTCAGCCTGCTTTCCAAGAGAGGGCTGGGCATGAGATGAAGCCTGCAAACACTAGAGGGATGGATTCTCCAGAGCTTCAGCACATCCTTGGTGCATGACAACTAGCTGGGATCAACATGGATCTTTCCATCATCACATTTTACAGTAACAGAATTACTCCTTTGGCTGCTACTGAATTTCATACACTTTATTTGGGAATAACATGCACGCTTTGGAGTTGGTTATGACGAAATGCCCTTTATGCATATTGATACCACCATAGTTGTTGCAGTTGCTGAACTTGTTCCCATGATAGACCAAATGTGCAAGATTTTCTTTCCATGTGGTTCTTCCTGATGCTGCAGTTTATCTAACTTTCAAATGCCACATGTCCCAAAGGGCTGGGTGACACTGATCTGTCATGTAAATCTGCCATTGGAAAGGACCTTGGGGCCAGAAGTATTTGTATGTTTTTCCATGAAGGGAGGAAATATTGTGGAGGCCTGCAGCTCTCTTGACAAACAGGTTGTTATGTAGTTCCAGGACTGTGCCACTTCAGAATTCTGGGTGGGGATTGTGACATTGAATATACCCACATGAAGAGAGAAAAACATATTACTCCCAAAAAAGGCATGCTAGCAGATCAGGAAAAAAGGTTCAGCTATAATCCCGCTCCCTGACTCCTAGTTTACTGTGTGTAGAGAGATGAGACTTTTCCCACTCACAGTCTTCAGTTGTGCAGGTCAGGAATAGTTTTACCATATGATGCAACTATTTTTCTAGGAAGTCTGTTATAAACAAGACAAAATCATATTATACAGAGAAAAAAAACCATTCTCAAATCTGTGCCTTGGCTACTGAGAACAAACTTACTCTGAACGACTTGAGCAGCATGACACAGTGACCTTCTGTGACTGATAACTAAGAAAGAATCTGGCAGCCTCCCACCCTGTGACAGACATTTCTACAATGGAAAACAACAGATATGATCAATTGCCTGGGAGGTTCCTTATTCTAGAGTTCTCTTCACACAGGCCAGATTTGCAGAGAAAAGGATTTTTCCTGTCGGAAAATCCATGCATTTTTGCACTCTTCCAGGGCATCGAAAGGAGCTTTGTTGTTTTTCTATATTGCGTGCTTAGCACCATCTTGATATAGCTTCTGATATAAAGCATGAATTGTTGCTTACCCAAAAAGCCAAAAGCAACTCCCTCAGCGTATTAGAAAAACAGGAAGAGGAGAAAAGGGAAAACAGATGGGATACAATAGTTAATACTCTGGCAAATGAGTCGTCTTCAGATAGTGATAGATTTGTTAAAATTTGGAAATGCTGTATTATGTGATTGGGGTGTTCAATGATTTTTGCAAGTGCTATGCATTTAAATGTGTTAGTTGTTGGCAAGCCAGAAATGATTTCCCTTGTCCTTTGGGAAGCTCTGTTGAGGCACACAATCTAGTCTTTCACCTGAATGTGGCATGTACCCCTGCAACTCTGTACATGAGGTAAGGGAATGAAAGCCGAAGGAGTACAATGCTGTGGGGATGGAGTGAGAGTGGGGCTGGATGATTCCCTAAGATTTTCATTCAGTGAAAAAGCTGGACACAATTAATCCTCATAAGAACACAAGAAGAGGCATGCTGAATCGGACCAAGGTCTATCTAGTTCTGCATGCTGTTGGACCTATCAGTACTGCAACAGGATACAGAACATCATTTTGTACCACACATCAATGGTCTTTTGCCTAGCTCTACTGCTAAAAGGAGCGCATGTGTGATGTAGCGGTTAAGGCATGGGACTGGAACAGGCAATCTGAGTTCTAGTCACCACTCAGCCATGGAGTCAAGAGGGTGACTTCAGGTCAGTCACAGACTCTCAGCCCACCCTACTTCACAGGGTTGTTGTGAGAGAAGCAAGAGGAGAATGAGGTGAGCTGCTTTGTAGTCTTTAAAAAAAGGCAGGATATACATTAAATTAAAAAACTATAGAATCCTTTTGAATGTGTATATAATTTCTTCAGGTGAGCAAATAATTACATAGGGTCTTAGTATATTCTGTGTAAAATTTGTATGAGACCTGAGCCATTTTCAGGCTAAACTCTTTCTGTATTGGGAGAAATGAATCAATCTGATCCAGAGCTGTATGCATGACAGATTCTCACCTGTTCACTAAGATTTATGTTTCCTATGGATTTCAGTTTCATATTGTTTCCTCCTGCGATATTGGATTTCATTACTTAAGCATCTCATCTCCTTTTGTTAGCTGGTTGATGCTTTTCACTTGCTTTGATGATCAAGTCATAATCATAATGTAATCTGCCTCTTAACACTTTCACATATTACCAAAGAATAATTTCATTTTGTCTCCTGGATTTTGTTCCAAAGCACAAGACAATGGATAGCAATGGTTGTCTTCCAAAGATTTGGAAATAGAGAGATTTTCCTGTAATGCCATTCTTTGTGCACTTGTAAACATGAGCCTATGAATTTCTTCTAAGGCAAGGGTCCCCAGTGATTTTGTACCTGTGGGTATTGGTAGAAATTTGAGAAAATATTCAAAGCACTACAACAAAATGAACAATTACCTGGCATCTCTTTGTTATGTCTATGGATTTTAGGTTGTGTCTTATTCAGCAAAATGGATTGTGTCCACTTTGGACACCACAGTGTCTTTTTAAATAAAGGATTGCCCAATATGGCTAAGCAAATGCTTCTTTTCAGCAAATGTTTTAGCACTGTGTCCAATAGTTATTTCTTCTTGAGAGGAGATTACTACTTAGATAAATTTTGCTCAGGAGCAGTCTTTAGTATTTATTGATGCACACATTCTTTTAAACTATTTACCTTCTTTCAGAAATTAACAAATGGTCACTGGAAATTGATTCTCCATGCCCCTTTGGCACTGAAAGACTGATATTACGACACCTCCTATAAAAAATGGATTGAGGACCATACAGCACTTTCAATATTTGAATGGCTGGCATATAGATTTCACCTTCAAGTGGATACATTTTGGATATTTAGTCCACTTTGATTGAAGCCTATTTGTAATAGCTAGAAAGCTGTGTTCAGTTCATATATATTCATTGCTACTGCTATATACAAATCAATATTTGCATATTAAACAAATGGGAAATATAAATTTTGATGTTTTGTGGATGCCTCTGGGTGGCACATTGGGGGCATGTCCATGGATACTACTGGAGGTGCTTCAGGTGCTGTGTTGGGCACCTGTGCTCTTATGTGATACGGCATAAAGTACGGCATGTGCCTTAGTTCCACTAATCCTGCTTAGCTCAGTAACTAACTCTGATTCAAAATCTGCAGTTTGATCTTAGTGGAATTTTCTGAGAAATCCAGAAAGGCTATTAAAATTTCTCCTGAAAGTTGTAGCTACTGTCCTTGCTGTCTGGTATCTACTAGGATAGCTGATGAAATAATCAGTAACCACTAGACTATTTTTAAAACTTGTTGAAACTTGGTCCTGGCAAAGTTCCACCCATGGTGAGTCCTATGTTGAAAATGCACTCTCTGAATCCTAACATATTGGATAGTTACTGAGCAGTCTCCGATATTCCATTTTTGGGTGGAGTACTAGAGTGTGTAGTGCCCCCCTCCCAACTCCAGGGGTTCCTGGATGAGATGGAGATCCATATACAGACCCATTTCAATCTGGTATTGGACCTGGTTATGGGACAGAAGCAGCTTTGGTCAGCCTGATAGATGACCTATGCCAGGAACGAGACAAAGAGAATGTGTCCTTGCTGTTTTTGCTGGACTCCCGGCAGCTTTCAATACCACTGACTATGCTATTCTTGTTGGTCATTTCACTGGGATGGAAATTGGAGGCACTGTCCTACATTGCCTCCATTCCTTCCTAGAGGACTATATCCAAAGTGGGTGCTGGGGGACCCACATTTGACTTCCTGGTCACTGACCTGTGGATTTCTTCACAGTTCTATCGTGTATGTCAGGCATGTCCAAAGTCCGGCCCGGGGGCCAACTGCAGCCCGTTTTCAAATTTCAAGCGGCCCGCAGCCTCTTCTCCCTGCCAGCTCAGCCTGTCACTCATCCCCGCCAGCTGGCATTTTTCCCTTCACCACACAGTGGTTCCCACAGCTGTCCCCTGCTGCCTCCTGCTCCTTCAAGGCTGGTGGTTATATTTCACCAGAAGATGGCAGTAGACCTGAGTCAGCACTCTCGCCGCATGACCCTTGTGACACAAGGCTTGTGTGCCCGTTTCTAAAATGGCGACTGTGACTAAAAAAAGGAAAGTTGACAGCAAGGGTCGCCGCTTCCAGGACAAGTGGAAATTGGAGTATTTTTTTCACTGAAATACGAAACAACTGTGTCTGCCTAATTTGCCAAGAGACTGTGGCTGTTTTCAAGGAATTCAATATCAAGAGGCACTACCAGACGAAACATGCTAACTACAACAAGCTAACTGGGAATGAACACGGCAAAAAATTGAAGAAACTGGAAGCTGCTTTAACGGCACAGCAGCGCTTTTTCACAAGAGCCCATGAGTCAAATGAAAATGCCACAAAGGCGAGCTACGAGGTGGCAACGCTGATTGCCAAGCACTGCAAACCTTTTATTGAGGGTGAATTTATTAAAGACTGCATGATGAAAATGGTGGAGAAAATTTGTCCTGAGAAGAAGCAAGAGTTTGCCAATGTTTGCCTGGCTTGCAACACTGTGGTACGGAGAATTGAAGACGTTTCATCTGATATTAAGAGACAGAGGCAAAAGGAGTGGAGTTTGACTTTTTTTCATTAGCCTGCGACGAAAGCACAGATGCATCTGACACCGCTCAGGTATTGATTTTTTTGAGAGGAGTGGACAATGACATGAATGTGAGTGAAGAGCTACTTGACCTCCAGAGCCTTAAGGATCAAACAAGAGGAACAGATTTATTTGGTTCTGTTTGTTCCGCCACAGATGACATGAAACTACCGTGGAATAAAGTCACTGGGATTATTACGGATGGCGCACCTGCCATGGCTGGCGAGCGAAGTGGATTATCAACTCTAGTCTGTAACAAAGTCAGCGAAGAAGGAGGCAAAGCTATAAAACTCCATTGTATTATTCACCAACAAGTTCTCTGTGCCAAACATCTGAAATATGATCATGTTATGAAACTGGTGATGAAGGCTATTAATTATATTCGCTCCAAAGCCCTGTGCCACCGCTAGTTTCAACAGTTCCTACTCGACATCCAGGCTGAATACGGAGATGTTGTGTATCACAATGAGGTAAGATGGCTCAGTCGGGGGTGTGCACTGCAGCGCTGCTACTCTCTTAGGGAGGAAATCGGACAATTCTTGGCAAAAAAGGGACGACCGATGCCAGAGCTATCTGATCCTGTTTGGCTGGCTGATTTTGGATTTTTAGTTGACATAACACGACATCTGAACATGCTGAACACGAGCCTTCAGGGGCAAAATGCAGTGGTAAGCCAACTGTGTTCACATATCAAAGCCTTTCGGACCAAGCTGCTACTTTTCCAAAGGCACCTGTCACAAACGCAGCCCAATACCACACATTTCCCATTGTTGCAGGAAATAATGACCAGTTTTCCACAGAACAATATGAGTACGCAAATAAGGAGGTATGAAGCAGACATCTCATCTCTGGCATTACATTAACAACATTAACAAGAACCGCGTGAGGATGAGACTAAGTGACTTTCACCTGCATGACATCTTGCGCATCAAAACCACTGTTTTTGAGCCAGACCTGGCCTATATAATGCAGTCGAGATCTCAGTATCACCCTTCACATTAGTGCAGTTAAGTTATTTGTTTAGCCTTTCATAAAATAGTTCATTTGCATTTAATGTTAATGGTTCAAAGACTGTCAGGCTGAAAGGTCGGCCCCCACACATTTTCACCTCACCAAATCTGGGCCTCCTTGCAAAAAGTTTGGACATTCCTGGTGTATGTTATGTAACATAAAAATGATGCTGTTGGGAAAGAGTGTCTGGGGATTTGGTGTCACAAATGTGCTGCTGAGACCCAGCTCTAGTTCCCCTTTTATCTCATTCCAAGGAAGCTGTTTCAGTGCTAAATCAGTGAATGTCACCCATAATGGACTGGATGGGGGCAAGTAAACTGAAGTTCAAACCAGACAAAACAGAAGTGCTCCTGGTCAGTTGGAAGGTGGATCAAGGAACAGGAATTAAGTCAGGGTTGGACAGGGCTATACCCCCACTGAAGACACAGACCTGTAGTTTGGAGCTGTTTCTGGATTCAACCCTGAGTCTGGATGCTCACGCTTTGAGGGTGGCCAGGAGTGCATTTGCACAGTTAGCTCTAGTGCACAGTGCACTAGCTGTACCTGTTCCCGGAGATGTCTGATCTGGCTACAGTGACACATGCCTTAGTTACATCCCATTTGGATTATTGGATAACGTGCTTCACTGGCTCCCATTTTGTTTCCAAGCACAATTCACAATGCTGTTAATGACTTGCAAAGCCATATATGTCTTGGTCCAGGCTATCTGGAAGACCATATTGTTCCCTATGAGCTTGTTCATGCCTCAGGTACTTCAGGGGACGCCCTTCTCTAAGTCCCACTTCCTTCACAGACACACAGTGGCTGCCCCGAAGCTTGAAAACTCTCTTCCCAGAGAGGCTAGATTGGTGCCCTCCCTGTTATGCTTTTGGAGGCAGGCAAAAACTTTTCTGTTCTGGCAGTCCTTTGGGAATAGACTATGCTTGTGAGACTGCACTAGATGAGTTCTCTTGTCTATATTGTTTTTACCATTTATTTTTACTGCTATTTAAATTTTGCTACTATAATTTTGCTATAGATGATTTAACTATATTTTTACCTGTGTATATTTCTATTAAGGGACTGCAGGTGGCACAGTGGTTTAAACCGCTGTGCTGCTGTGCTGGTTGATCGAAAGGTCGCCGGTTCAAATCTGCACAACAGAGTGAGTTCCCGTTGCTCCATCCCACCTCCTGCCAACCTTGCAGTTCGAAAGCATGTAAATGCAAGTAGATAAAAAGGTACCCCTTCGGTGGGCAGGTAACTGTTCCGTGCACTTCAGTGTTTAGTCATGCCGGCCACATGACCACGGAGACTGTCTGCGGACAAATGCTGGCTCCCTTGGCTATGAAACAGAGATGAGCACCGCCCCCTAGAGTCAGGCATGACTGAACGTAACGTCAAGGGGAAACCTTTACCTTTACCTTTTACCTTTATTTCTATTAATATTTTAACTATATAAGTTTTTAATGTTGTAAGCTGCCTTGAGTCCCAGTACTGGGAATAGGTAGGATGATGATGATGATGATGATAAGTTTAAAAGTCTATACAAATTAGTTCTAGTGAAGTATATGTTTTTAAGCTTTTATATTGAGTAGTTCAGCAGTTTTCCCAATTTATGAGTGTTTATTTCTAATGCTTGACTATGTTTAATACATTTCCATGCTGTTGAATAAGCTAGCATGAATGGGAGTCATATGGGATGTTTGCACAACATACGATGGCTTGTTGTGACTTTTTTAAAGCACAATGATGATAGATAGATAGATAGATAGATAGATAGAAACTTTATTATCGTCAAAGACCAGCTCCATTCAATAAATACATAGATTTAAAAAAAAGAAAAAATACATTGAAGGTTGTCTGTCATAAAACCCTCAACACAATATTATTATTATTATTATTATTATTATATACTACTACCATAGTTCATATGTGTCATCTCAAGTCAGTGACATTCCCAGACTTTGCCTTGTCCAACTAGGTAGGGCCACACTCCCTCAGGATCTGTCTAAAGCACAATGAGCCATGATGCCCACGGACACCATCCTAAATACTTAATTACTGATTATAGGTTGTTGTGTCATTCAAACCTGGCTGTCTTTTTTCTTGGAATAGTTTAAAGAATGCTCACATCACCCTGGAAAACCCACAAAAGATGGCCAGGATATACCTGTAAGTACATTTTCTTAGAAAGGCAGATGGCCAGAAGGTGGGATTGGTAGGCTCATTTTGGCCACCCAGGCCTGAGACTCTGCACCTCTGATTTAGAGCAAAACAACTTAACTGACACAAAGTGTTACAAGAGCTGATGTAGCCAGGCCAGGGCTGAAGAATCTCACCACAATGGTAATGCTTTCACCATGATATGCCAGAATGTCTCTTTAAATGAGCAATAGATTTCCAGTTTTGAGTTTTCTCTGTTTGATGCAGCTTTTAACTTTTTATTGTGTTCATTATAAAATAAAGGTTTTATATTTTGTTTTGAGTGACTCCTTTTGGGAGTTCAGTGAGGCAAGTGAGGTATTTATTATTTTGAAAGAAAGAGTCTTGAATCAAATTATGCAAGACTGTTTTCTGAAAATAGATAAATGATGCCAAGACCCATCCTTTTTTCAAGCATACTCTATCAGCAATGGCTGCCAATCTGGTTCTGGTCTGGTTTACAGTGCTGTTATTAATATTCAAAGTCTGAAGGATTGTTTCCTCCCATATATAGCTGCCTGGACCCTAAAATCACCTTTCTTCTCTGGGAGCTGCACCACAGGAAGGGAAGTGGATGGCTATGAATTAGAAGGCCTTTTCAGTTATGAAATGAGCTCCCCAGAGAGCCTTGCCTGGCACCTGCATTGTGCTCTTTGTGAAATGAAGTGAAGACTGTCTTATTGAAAACCTTTAGACAATTTAAGCTTTCAGTTTCTGACATTATTGTATTTGCTATTTTACATTGCTGCTAGGTTTTACTCTGCCTTCTATTTTTACTTTATGTGATAGCTTTAAACGTGTATATTGCTTTTATCATGTATTTTATGATTTTAATTATTGTGAATCACCCAGAGAGTGTCAGACAAGTTAGAAACATAACAAATAAGGGCACAATCATGTGCAAATTTAGAAAGAGAAAAGGTCTGAAATTCCCAGTGTGCCCTTGAAAGCTGGGGGGTTTTTTTCTGTTCAAGCTTGCATAGGATTACGCCTTAAATAAATCAAAATAACTGAGGTCCTAACTAACTTCTGTCTCCTATATATGTGTGTGAGAGGCACTGACACTAATGGCTTCCAATATTGGAGGAGGAGGCCATACCAGAGAGGCTGCGCTTGTAGGAACCAAGAAAGCTACCTTTCTCCTATCCTGCATCTGGGCATGTTAGAGGTAGCTTTTGGACCCAAGGTGGCTTTGCAGGGCAGAGTATACTCTCCTTCCTTCCTTCCACAAAGTTCACAGAACATCAGACTTAACGCAAATGTGGTTATTGCTGATTTTTTCTCCATGTGTGCAAATGAGAAAACAAATATGGAATTACAACCCAATGTTATGATTAGCATGTGCTGAATTTCCAGAGCTTTACGGTATGGTTAAATGTTGATTTAAGCAGCCCAACACCATCTCAACTGCAACACTGCAGGTAATGAACAGGGGTACATTGTCAGGAACATTAATGCCAATTACTTTATTGACGAAGGAATTTCAGGCATGTGTTTGGATTACCTACTCATTTCATTCCTTTTCCTGTTGTTGATCCTTTCAAGCAGTAGCAATTTTCCCAATTACAGGAACCACTGGGGCCATGTCTGTGGACACTCGGTCTTCAGTCTCCGTAGGAAAAGATTCTGTAAGATGGTTTACATGGTCATTTCCTGTGCAGGAGCCTGCAACGCAGCTATGGTTTAAGGCTTAGCAGAGCCCATATCACAGCTATAGGATGTAGTACATCTCAAGGGGCTCTGAGGCTGTCGAACTCTCAAAATAAATGGATACTTCCAGGCTGAGACAAGCATAAAAAATATATGTTTGCTTGCCAAAGCTGTGCAAACATGCTAATTCAAATAAACCTGATCAATTATGTAAAAGACAAGACTTTTTGGAAGCAAAGTATGGATGAAAGGAAGAGGCCTGGTTCCCACCCCCAGCCCTCATCATTTTTGCTTGGCTGCACACGTGCGAGGGAAAGCAGCTGCTGTGGTCAGTTTATTCTTTGCTTTGAGGTTTGTGAAGCAGGACTTGAAATATGGAAAGATAAACACAACAGTCCCATGAGACAGTTCGCTTTCTGGAAGTGGAAATAGAGGCACGGTAGGTTTTGCAGTACCTCCACTTGGCCAATGCTGGCTGCCAATCAGGCCACCAGGAGTTTATCAGTAATAGTGGCTGGCTTCACAGTAAACTGATCAGTTGTTCTGTTGTGGATGAACAGGTATGTTACCTTGGTTTTGGCAAGTTTGCAGAGGACAGGTGTCTCTTTGAAAGCACTCTCTGTTTGAAGAGCTGTCCAGCTGCAGGGGGGATCAGGATTGGGGCCACTGGTACCCAGAGCAGCATTCATCCTGCAGGAAATTTCAGCATTGGAAGAGGCTGTCTGCTTGATCAGGTCTGTGTTAGAGGAGCACAGAAAAAGAACCCTTCATCCATACCAAGTGTTTACACATAGTCTAGTATGGCCCAGTAAGGAGCCAGCAAGGGGCTAATGAACCAGGGCTTCCAGCAGCCAATCATTAGTGCTTTATGCCCTGTCCTAGCAGTACCCTGCCTCTTCAGCAAGCCTGTAGGCTAGGCTTTGTGGATCTAAGTTGTAGTTTAAAACTGCATATAGTCAGCTGATCCCTCAGGACAACAGAGGCCCGGCAAGCCTTATAGAATCCTCACATCCAAGCCATCTATTCTGTCTGAGCAAGTTGTCTTATCAGTTCACCACACAGATGCCCTCATCCTTTTGGGAATCTGACCTCTTATATGTGCAAATTCATGCACCCGTCTCTGATCCCATCAATCCTCTTCTGCCCCTCTAGAGCATGGGTCCCCAGACTAAGGCCCGGGGGCCAGATCTGGCCCGCCATGCCCATTTGGACCTGCCGTGCCCGCGTTCATGCGCGCGCCCGCCGCCACCCACCTTGCCCCGCGCACAGGGAGGCAGAGGTTTGCTTGCTCAGAGAAAACGATCTTCAAGCGAGCAAGCCGCTACCTCGTGCACCTGCCTGCCCTCCCCTCACTGCGCGCACCTGCCACCCGCACCTCACCTTGCCTCACCACGTGCCCCACCCCCACCTCAGTGCACGCACGCACGCACGCACCACCCCCGCCCCCTCCCCCTCCCCGGCCTGCGTGCACCGCCACCACCACCTTTCCAGCCCGTGCCCAGCACTGGCACCTTTCAACTGGCCCCCTGCTGAAAAAGTTCGAGACCCCTGCTCTAGAGCCTTAATACCAGGCCTCCTTGACCTCTTTTCTACTCTTGTGAAATGTAGTTTTCTTGTCCTGGACTTTGGACTAAATATGGCAAAGGCAGGCAGGAAACCATTCAGCACTTGGAATGTCCTCTAAAATAGCAAACAAAGATGTTCTGAGTTCTGAATGTCTGAATGTCTATGTCTGTGGGGTTGGGCCAGGCCACCTGGCTAAGAGACAGCACTCAGAGACAGAACATTCTTGTTTTAATATAGGAATTAATCCTAGGCACAAATGGTCACTAATTCACAATGAACTGGGGTTTGCTTATGCATGTCAGTGCAAAATGTGTTCAAGCTCCCTCCTCACCTTATTTCAGAAAGTCAGGGGAGGAAAGGAAAGACCAGGAGACATTAAGAACAAGTTCTCTTTTGAAGAAGGCATACCTTCTTGGACCCCTATATTCAAGCACATGAGAAAAGTTCATACCCCTGAGTTTATTTACCCAAGAACTGAATGTGGCTGGCACGTCATATTTTTGGCTGTGTTTGAAGATTTCTGAGGAAAAGTTTTGACAGCTTCCACAAATCCAATGTATACCAAGAACTACCAAAATGTGCTTCAGAATATCCCTTCAATGTATTTTAAACAAGAATTCTGGTTGTAAGCTGAGGTTGGCTTTCAGCATTTCATGGGTATGGAGTCAGGGCCAAACCTTAACTGTGCTTTTAATCTCATAGTTTGCTTATCTTGTGATTCCTTGAAGTGAAAAATGCTATGCAAGCAGTCTGTGGTAGGTGGTGATAAATTTGGAGTCATACAGATTACAGTGTGGTCTATGGGGAAATAGAAGGGCTCAGTTAGGTGAAGCATCTGGACCTATATTGCTTCCATGCTGGTTAATACATGCCATCAACTGCTAGTTTCTTACCATGCTGACTACAACCCCAGTGGTTTCTCTCTTTCTTTTCTTAGGCTATTAAAATTGTATAATATAAGAAAGCATTTCAGGAGACATTCTGTATTGATAACATGGGCTTACCAGTTGAGGGATCTCTATTGCTGTATTGAAAATTGCCTGCTGAAGAGTACTACATGCATGCCATAGGTCATTCAGTACAAAGATGTTATGGAAAGTGGGTTTCTCCTTTGGCCATACTTATTACCTGACCATCCCACCTCATGTTGTAATTCTCCACATTTCTGCACTCTGTTCATGGCAGCTGCTAGGAATGAGGCATGGAGACCTAAAATAGGGTGGATACTTATAAATGTGATAGTGGAATGGAGATTATTGGCAAGAGGAAGATCATTTTCAATGGCATGCCCATGGCAAATGTAACATCGGTTTGGCCACTTACTCTCTGATCATTACTCAGTTCCACAGATCACCAGTTCACCAGGTCAACATAGGGTTGCTGCTTATAAACTGCCAAAAGTGAAAGCATGCCAAAAAGAAGATTTACGTAAAATATAGACACACTACTTTATGTGCACAGATGGAAATTTAGAAACTATCATTAACATGTAATTAGAAATACATAGTGTTGAAGACTGTGACCATGTGACCAGTGTGGCTTCTTCAGTCTGCTTTGCAGGTACTGTTGATGGGCAATTTCAATCATTTCTTTCTGATGGCTCTTTATATCTTGGATAAGGCAGGCCTTCACACAGAAACAGAGCGAGTCAGAAGGGGCCTCCTGGGCCATCTAGTCTGACTTCCGGCACCAGCCGACTCCACTCACAACATGCCCACCATGTGCATGTCCAGCCTATATTTGAACACCCTCACCAATGGGGCCTCAATGACCTCTTGTGGAAGCCCATTCCACACTCTCAGGGTCCTAACTGTCAGGAAGTGCTTCCTGGCATCTAAATGGAACCTTGGTTCCCTGAGCTTTGCTCCGTTGGAGCGCATCCTGCCTTCCTCTGCAGGGGAGAACAGGTCTCTACCCACCTCCGTGTGACATCCCCTCACATATCTGTATGTCACCAACATATCTCCTCTGAGTCTCCTCTTCTCCAGGCTGAAGAGACCCAGTTCCCTCAGTCTCGCCTCATACCCCATCCCCTGCAAACCGGCCACCAACCTCGTGGCCCTATGCTGCACTAACCTGGCTATATCCTTCCTGTAATGAGGGGCCCAAAATTGAGCACAATACTCCAGTTGTGGGCACACCAAAGTCGTATAGAGTGGTAGTAGTACCTCTCTTGATCTAGAAGCCACACTTCTGGCTATGCAACCAAGGGTGGCGTTCGCCCTCTTGACCACCGCATCACACTGCTGACTCAGAGGTAACCTTCAAACTAGAAGACAGTCCTGTAGAAGTTCTTCAAACAGAGGCCTATCCCCTGTAGAAAAGAACATATGCCCATCCTGCCCAGTCACTTTTGGCAACTGTGAATGGTTTCTTTGCAGCACGGTACACAATCCCACAATCCCTACAAATTCTCCTCCATCTTAGCAGGAAGCCTCTTATTGTTTTCTAAGTCCTGGAATGTCAACATTTGCAGGTACCTGGAAGCACAGAGAGTCCTTAGCACGTCTGGGTGCCTATTTTCAAACTGGATTAAACAAGGAATGCAATCCACACCATGCTTTGAAGACTCTCCAAAACACCATTTTCTCATTACTTCCAAATATCCAAAGACCTGGGTGTGAAGTGAGACTTTATTCTTTCCTTTTCCTTGTCTTGAATCATCTGTGCATGCCAGAGGATTTGAGGTTAGGGAAGAGGGATTGAGGTTACCACAAATATGGCTGACCAACTACAGTTTTTGACCCCTGATAACATCTCTGTCAGCATATGCTACAACCTGTTTTTTCATCTGGTTCTTGGAGATCTCCGGTCCAGATGCAGGTTATGGCATAGTTGAACTCCTTTGATCCAAAGGAAATCCTTACCTTTGGAACGTAATTCAAACCTCCACAATTAGGTCATTTGAGATTTGTTATGTTTCCTCTGTGCTGTGTGTATATATATAAATGTCTTGTTATTCAAATGTCCTCAAGTCACCCCTCTGCACCTTCTTATTTTAGCACCACCACACCCAGACCATGGACCTCCCTGGCTACCACATGTTCTCTGCCAAAAGACAGCTGGGTGTTTAGAATTAGAGCTCACCATTCATTGTAAAGACTGTCAGTGTTGAATTGTCAGCTGGATATCAAGAGATTCTGCCAACCATTCCAAAAAAATAACATAGCACAATTAGTTTGCTCCAGATATTTTATAAGGGATAGGGGCTGACCAGACCTCCATTAACAGCTGTGTTTTATGAGGTGACTGATGACTCATATGATCATTAGAGGTCTGTGCTTGCTAGACCCCTTTTCCCTGAAACTATGGTTTACTTTTACATAAAACTCTGACATTGAAAAATTGCTAGTTTGAGACAGAAACTTAGCCACTCAACTCTGTTTGCTAAGCTATTGCAAAAATGCTGTATTTCTCAAATGCATGAGCAAACTATTGGCTTGATGGCCACATTCAAGAGGAAAACGGGGAGAATGGGGCAGAGTATGTAATTCTTCTAGAACCAGACCATGTAAGCTCCAAAGCTTTCTAAGCAGGCATCCCTGTACATTTTTCCTGCTCCTCCCATCTTTCAGTCTCAAAGGACAATTATGAGCAGAGGTAGTTGTGGTGATCCACAGGGGAGTCCCTTCCCCTAATCTACAGTGTGACAAGAACTATGTTAGGTTTCAGTAGAGTGAGGTGGCAACCTGTATGTAATTGGAGAACAGAGGTATGTGTCCCATTGAGGCCTATTCTGCACCTCCTAAGTCAACCTGCTGCCCTCAGATGCAGTGAAGGATGTTGCCCATTGCCAGTGTTGAAGCAAGATACAACTGCCACTCCAGCTGGCTACTGAACAGGGATCTTGAGTTTTTCCCCTTCCTCAGGCAGCAAAATGTCTTGGGACAGGCCTGTTAGGACAGTATTACTATTTTATGACATGTGGTAGTTCCTTAATAAAAATATTGCCCAACTGTAGATTAGAGATGATTAGTCACCCAGAGAGAGATGAAGTAAGATGAGGTAGTGGGCAAGACAGAGAAAGTGAATAGTGGCCACCAGCCCCTGCCTTTCTGTGTCCTTGCCTGCGATCTGCTTTAGAGCTTTCTGCCTGTCTCTTAGCCTTGTTTAAAAATGGTTGTGTTTGACATGGTGAGAATAATGTATAATGATGTGCAGTAAGGACTGAAACTCAAGGTCTAATGACAGGTGGAGGGACTGTTACCGCTTACAGTGGCCCTGGCACAAAGTGGGTGACAGACCCAGTCAAAATTCCAGAGCCATCCAAGAACACTGGCATGGGCCTTGCATTTCCACCAATCTTTAAAATGTCTTAGCACTTTTCCCAGCGTTATATCATCTGGCACTCAGCAGACTGTGGATACTAATAAACATTTGCTGCACGGCACCCTTGTTTAAAATTGGAAAGATAAACTTTGTCATGTTATTGTTTGATTAGTCTTGACAACTTTTCCCCAAAGCCTTCAGGCACATGTTATAGTAACACAAGTCATGGAGTATGGCTGTGTGAATCATGGTAGCAGAAATTATCATAGAGTCTCTCAGGAGAAAAACAGCTGCAACACATTTTAATCTGTTTAAATGGTTGAGCAACAGATTGGAAACAGCAGTTGAGCTTTTAGCCACCCCATGTCCCAGGAGCATTGATGGAGTACTGTGTGCTTATGAGTATTTCATCTGCACTAATTCCAGTGGCTTTCATTTTTTAGATGACTGACTTGGGAAAGCTATTAACACGCCTGAGGTTACATATTGATCTTACAATGTAATGCACACACAAAAAGAAAAGGAAAGAAAAGAGAGAAAAGAACCTATAATTCTGCACTCTGCATCAACACCCTGTGTTGATGTGAACTTCTTTCAGGACTTTTATATGGGGGTAATATTTGGTTTTCTCGTTGGAATGTAACAATGGTCTGCTGGTGCTTTTTCCTAGTGCCATGAGAAGCTGCTTAGAGCTAAAAGGTACTGCTGGGTAGTTAGAAGACTAAGGGGAGAAAAGAAAAAGATTCTTCATATGTTCAGAAAAGGCATCAGGGCATAATACAGTGTCCAATGTCTTGCTTCCCAGACTCCATGAATTCAGCTGAAGATGTACTCAGAGTCTTTGAGGGTACAGTTATATGTATGTGTGGAACTACATACTTCCACTTCACTTGCATCCTCTTGGTTTACTCATTTCCAGTCTGTGAGTTTCATAATCTGATAATGGTCTAGAAATTTATTTTGTTTTAAACCTACTGGACATAACTATATTTATGGAATTTTCAGGTCAATGATTTGCAAATGTTTTCTACCACCAGTGGGGTCAGCAGATACAACTGAAGATGCTAACAAATGAATGACAGGGAAGTTCAAAACCAGAAAAAAACATTCTTTTTAGTAGATCCTGATATTTATACAGGATCATCTTGATTCTTGTGTTTTTACAAAAAATTAACAGCCATTCTTTAATTAGTGTTTTTCCTGAACACCAACTATGGACAATATAGCACTATTTTGGTTCCCGTGGCCCAGTTCCCTATTTAAACAAACAAAAGAGAAGTAGTTTTTCATATATTGCATAGCTCAAGGAAGAGAATAAAACAGTAAGTTTTGAGAGTACAGTTAGAATACAGCATGCCAATTATACAGTGCTTCTGTATATGCAATACCTGGTTACGCTAATCAAATATCTGAAATAGTGTTAACATCCAGTTGAAGGCAACGATGAAGTGTGATAGTTAAGTGCCACCCCTGAAGACGGTCCGAACACTTCAATTGGTGCAAAATAGAGCTGCCAGGTTGCTGACGGGGATGGGGCGTTATGCTCACATGACTCCAGTCCTCCGTCAGCTTCACTGGCTTCCCATTGAAGCCCGGGCCCAATTCAAGGTGTTGATTATGACCTATAAAGCCCTAAACGGCTTGGGTCCTGGCTACCTGAACGAGCGCTTACGTCCGTATATGCCCG